>NC_089588.1:46871263-47104425 GCF_019320115.1 Miscanthus floridulus
CCAATGATGGGTAACAAGCATTTGGATGTGATGTCCTTCTTGTTGGCGTGTGATGTAGTGTGGATGGGCTTGCTAGCCTAGCATTGTCCAGTCCTCCTAACCAGTGTGGGCTTGTTGTTACTTTTGGCACTACCAGTACTGCTAGATAGGGCACAAATGTCACCTCCGTGATAGCTAGGGTGCTTGAAATTGTGATATAAGGAGATGCATCTCCTACAGAGGGCACTGGGTTATAATGCGATAGTTGGGACTCATATAGATACAGCTATTGATCAGTTCTCTAACAACGATGATGAGACCAATGCCTCACAGTTCGTCATAACCTCTAGAACATACAATTCCGTAGCTTATCCCGATGACAACTCAAGGTTTTCTTGTTGCAAACTCCTCCGATGATCTACTAGGAAACGATAAAAATATGTGTAGCATATGTTTCCTACTGATGGTATCACAGGCTATTGAGAGATCCATCCATCCAATCGACAAAAATAATTTGTTAAACTGTTTGACTTTTCTGTACCTAAACCTCTCCTGGTCCTCTTGGTGTCCAGCACATCTCTCTACAAGATCTGACGACATCGAAGGTGGCTTTGATGATTTTACAACAGCCCCATTGTTCAATTTCCTGATGGGTCATCCCCTGAGGGCTTCATGGGTCTTTTTGGCAAAGAACTAGCATTGAATCATCCTCTCTGTAAAGCCAGTCGGCCTCGCCATTTAGATCTATATCCATTGTGTAAATAGGACATGTGCAGCCCGGACGATCTAGCCCATGCTAGTGTGTGTCCGGAATTTGTATCAACACACCTTTTATCAACTTTGCTGGGGAAGGAAGCAAACATATCTACTACTATGGCCGATGGTATGCAAAATGGTCTGACTAATCCAAGCAATCCCGTGTACATCATGAAGCCTTTGGCCTATCAACTTCCTAATGAGATTTGCAACATGCTAGAGAAGAGGGCATAGGCCGGAGTTGTTAATAATCTATAGTATGCTCTATTGTGCTTTACATTGGATCGGCTAGAACCTTTCAAGAAAATTAAAGGCAGTGTCGACGAAATATGGTCGGCAGTCTACCTAGGGGTATGCCCAAGGTAGTAGATTATCGGCAGATAGATGCGCAAGCTACAAACAAGATGGTGACGCAAGACATACACGAGGTTTTATCCAGGTTCGGCCACCGTGAAGGTGTAATACCTACGTCCTGCGTCTGATTGTATTGTTGTATGTCAATGAGAGATGTTTTTGAGAGGGGTCCCCTGCCTACCTTATATAGTCTGGGGGGTAGGGTTATAGATCTAGAAACTAATCCTAACCAGTTACAATTGTCATAGGTGGCCGGATAAGGATTCCTATTCTAACCGACCAGGATCTTGCTTGATCTCCAAGTCTGCCTTAATTCCTTGCGTGGGACTCCGAGCAGATTGGCCGGGCCGCGCGTCATCTTCTAGTGGGCCGGATCCCCTGGTCCGGGCCAGCCCGAGCCTAGCCGTAAGGGTATAGGGGTTAATACCCCCATAGCTAGTCCCCGAGCACCATGTATTATGTTGCGACACGCCATTCGATCTTCTTCGACTAATGCGATCTATCTTCATGTCATCTCCAATTGGCTGAAACATTGACCAAGCAAATGTGCCAGCATCCTAGTCAGCACAGAGAGCAGTAGACCACGATTATAGCCGAAGATTCCGGTTGTCCGAAGAATGCATGGTGCTCTAAAAAAGAAAAAGATTTCTTTCCTGATCAAGTGTGCCCACTTGTATTTCTGAAAAGAAATGTAAGTGACCCTTTTATAGTAGCAGTTATGGCCAATAGTCAGAGCGTAGGGGTCGATAAAATAAGCACATTCACCGCAAGGTGAAGTGTGCTCACTTAGTCCCCGAGCCTGGTAGTAGGTGTCGTAGGCACGTGGTGCTAGGGTCTAAAAAGAATTCCCAGTTAAGTTGAGAATCCAATCGTCGTACAATCGATACGAGATGCACCAGTAGGTGCATTGTACCGATGTAGTCCCTGAGCTTGCTGGAAGGCGAGGTATTAGCCTTGTAGCAAGGTGTAAGTAAGAAAAAATAAATGCCTCTCAACTGTATGTGAGTACAAATCACATGTAGCCGAGGAGAGCGGTCTCCGAGCAATGGTCGGAGAGTGGTCAGGGCAGTCCCCGAGCGCAGCATGGGAAAAACGACGAATCCCCGAGAATAACCATAGTTAGTTTAGTCCCCGAGCATGAGGGCAGTCGAGATAGTCCCGAGCATGAGGGCGGTCGAGACAGTCCCCGAGCACGATGGTGGTCGAGACAGTCCCTGAGCACGATGGTGGTCTGGACAGTCCTTGAGCACGAGGGTGGCCAGGACAGTCCCTGAGCACGAGGGTGGTCAGGACAATCCCCAAGCATAAAGAGTGTGGCAAAAAACCTTTTGCCACTTGTACTATTATGCCACTTTTACTATTATTTTTGTATTTGCTTATGTATTTGCTCTGACAAGTCCGATCTGACACGTCTGGTCCAAAAAGTAGACGGGTATAGCACGTCAGTTTGCCTTTTTGTCTTGTCAAGCAAATAGTTGTGTGGCACCTGTCAGTAGGTGCGTCAGCATGGGCCCTCCCACACTGGCAACGAAGAGGCGCATATATTGGCGTAGATCACGAGGCTGTGAAAACAACCGTCTATGGCACGTGCGCACGTCTCCCAAGAATTCCGGACAGACAAAACGGCATAACTCTTGGGTTAAATATGGTATATGATAGGTCAGTTACTATTTACTAAACCCCATTGCCATTCGCAACTGCAACTTTCTTCTTCCTCTTGCCAACCCTAATACATCTGAAATCACCACCAATCAATCTGTCGCCATTACCCTGTTCACCAGCAAGGCCGGAGTCATGGCAAAAAGTGATGCGCAGAAGAAAGCAGGGGTCATGGCGAAGGAGTGGTGGAAATCAAAATGCAACGAGCAAACCATTGAAGACCTCGTCACCATGGGGGTACTCCACAACAAGGAGCTCGTAGGATGGCATGCGCCGAAGGGCGAGGGGTACCCCGATCCACAACTAGGTGAGATGGTGGTGTTCGAGGATTTCTTTAAATGGGGATTTGGGGTTCCGGTACATCCATTTCTTCAGGGGCTCTGTCTTTACTATGAGATTGGGATTTGCAATCTGCATCCCAACTCGATCCTCCTTGTCGCCACTTTTATACATCTCTGTGAAGCATATGGCGGCTTCCAGCCCCATTTCGATTTTTTTCCGCCATCTTTTCTATCTGCGGAAGAAAGGAAGCAGTGGTTCAAAAATAGTCGGGGGTGTGTACCTCAACCTCCATGATGACATGAAAGCCTAGTACCTGCACTGCCCATGGAACACCTCGCTTGACGACTGGTACAAGAAATGGTTCTACATCCGCGAACAGCCGAACACGATCACGCTGTGCGACATGGGCTACATTCCGGAGAAGAAGACAAGCTGGTTGGAGAAGCCCGAGCACCTAAAACAGATTCTAGAAATATTTGGAATGATCCCATGGAAAAAACTGGATGGTCCGAGCGTGGTCAGGAGCTTCATTAGCCGATGGATCCAGCCCTACTAGAGGAGGGTACATCCTGGCTACAAGTATCAAGGGAGCACAGACCCGACGAGGACGAGGCAGGGGGCGCTTGACAAAATCAAAGTCAAAGCCAGAATTGGTGAGCTGTTTAACTTAGCCAATCCAAATTATGCCAGATTGAGCAACATCGAGCATGCTTTCAAGCTTGCCCGACCTCCCCCAAAGGTAACTCGTCTTGCCTTGTACCCATAGTCTTATATTGTGGTAGGATAAGTGGAAACTTACTGTGTTCACTCCCTTTTGTTACCCAGGTTAATGGTCGGGATAGAGCGATAGTGTTTGTGTCACCACCCCCTAGAGTAGAGTGGCCACAAGGAGCTGATCTCACCATCCAGACCAGCGTCAAGATCGAGGATGAGGACGTCGACTGGGTGGTGCTCGAAGCTGGAGAGGAGGCAACAGCCAAAGCCGCTGGTAAGCGGCTGGCTGCCCCCAAATAGTCGAAGAAGAGATCAGTAACCACCCTACTCATCGGGGGGGTGCTAAATATCAATGAGCCCGAGAGGGACCCGGAGGAGAACCTGGCCAGCAAGCATCGGCAGGCGATTTTTGCTTGGTCGGACGATGACATAGAGGAGGGAGAGGATGCAGACATCTTTTGACTTGTCCCTCGAAAAAGGAGGAAGCAACTAGAGTCAATGGAGCAAGGTGGCTCCTCCGTGCCTATGGGACCTACATCGCCGATGGCGGTGAAGGATGCAGCCGGGTCGACCTCGGGAGTACCTGGGCAAGGAACATGACCGGCAATGGGAGCGACAACTCGACCGAGCACGCCACTGACCACTGCAACGTGAAGGACGAGTGGCGGAGGGGTTGAGCACCAAGGCTCAGCGATAGTGCTGGATGTGGAGGGAGAATAGGAGTCATCCGCATAGCATGTGGAGCAAGTACGGCTGAAGAGACGTGCCTTCTCCACATCATTCCGTGCTTCCAACATGTAAGTATTTGTAACCTTGATGTAAGTTAGTAATCTGCATTGAATATGATTGCCTTATGAACTTATCTCAGATGTACTAGTTCGACATCCACAGAAAGTTCGAACTAGCTAGCCGGAAGTAGTGTGGCTCCACCAATAAGTTCAGAGCAGACTGCCCAGCAGCTGACCACCGAGGAGGCCATAGTAGAAGATCCGTCGGGGCCTTAGCAAGCGATCAGTCAGACAATAGTCCCCAAGCAGGTGGTCGAGGGACCAGCCGAGCCAGGCACGAGTGCTCTAAGCGTTAAACCTGCTAAGGGCAACACCTCAGCGTCGAGGGTGATGGAGCAGACCGATGAGCAGCGGCCGAAGGTGAGAGCACAGCCCACATTTACCGACACTGCAGCTCATGGGAAGGCTGTGGTGATCACAGTTGCTACCAACGCCAGGCCAGCACCAGGGCCTAACGAAGAGCCCAAAGAGGATGAGGTGGAGGAGGTCCTGGGCCATCCGCAAGACAAATGACAACATGTCTATGTGTTGTGTTGGCGGAACGACCAATGGGTTGTCCATGAGGAAATCCCAGAGGTCGAAGAAACCAAGAAAGTTGAACGGGCGGTGAAATGGCTTGTGACGGATGTGTAGGTAAGCTTTGCTTCACCCCCTGGTCTTGCTATCTAGTCGTAGTTGTCTTACTTAGCTATCTACACACAGGACTTAATGAAGACCGCAAGGTACCACAAGAAATGCTTCGACCAGATTGAGGGGATCGTTGCAAGCAACAAGGAGCTGACGACGGAGGTGGAACGCTTGTGCCAGCGACTTGAAGCCGCCAATCATGAAAAGATGGTGCAAGAGTCCCAGAACCAGAACCTGGTCATCCAGCTCAGTAATAAAGAGCGGGAAAGAACAAGTAAGTAGCCATTTTATCATACCGAGAACTAACAAGTGATGTTGCGTTGTTGGTAGTAACAGCTGTAGTGTAGGCTTAGAAGCTGAAGTGATCCATCTCCGAGAGGAGAACAGTCGTGCGGTCGTGGAGTGTGATCGCCTAAATGAGAACAACAGAAAATTGGCGCAAGACTAGTCACAACTCTGGGACCACATGACCAAGATGATAGAGGAGCTGAAAGGTAAGTTGTCCAAATGCCTTTGCTCATTTTTGTTGCCTACCGTAGTTTGGCATGGTCTGACGTTTTAATAGAGTGTGCGGTTTGCAGTTATAAAAGTCAATGCAAAGAAGCATCTGGAGGCCATGATGAAAGACCGTGATAGCTGGAAGGCGCAATGCCAAGAGATCACCAAGGACCGTGGCACCTAGAAAAGCCAGTGCCAGGAGGTGGCGAAGGGCATTTTGCCGGTGCTTAACCTCATCGATCCAGCGCTAGTAGAAGATGTGCCAAGGACGCCGCAGCTAGGATTGATCGAGAGATGCCAAAAGGCATGGGGATGGTTCCAGGAGTTCGTGAAGGAGGTAGGAGAGTACGCAGGCACACATGTGCTGAGCATGGTACGTGCTCACTACCCCCTGATCGATCTCAAGCGCCTGGAGGCTAGATACCCGAAGGAGGTAGATCCAGACAAGGCCGAGGAGCTACGGATGACCCAGCTGGACTTGTCGGTGAAAATAATTGGCGACATTAACCTATGTGGAGGTGCGATGTCGCACCCAATTTTGCAAAGCAAAACCAAGTACTCATATATGTGCGCCCAGGATGTCCAAACACACACATATATCACAAATTGCAGTAGTATCAAAGTAAAGTACTTATTACATCGCATATCTCATCATAAAGTTAAATACAAAGTTTGCTCGAAGGCAATATTATTACAAACACAGTGGAAAAACTAGCCCAACTGCCACAGGGACTCCAACTGGTGAACGTCTTCCTAGTAGTCCTGGACATCCTCTGGAAACTCTTCATATCCATTATCTGTTACCCATCCGGGATTTTCATTTGATATAAAGCAAGTGTAAGCTCACCATGCTTAGCAAGTATAACAAAAGGGATCTATGAGGCTCAAATAGGCTTGACACTATTTGACTACGGTTCGCAATTTTAGTTGATCAATTTTTAGCAACTTGAATTACTACTTTGATGAATAGTCCCAATTCCCAAGTGGTATTAAAGTATCATCCAGTTTGTCTCAATTCCCAACCATCCATCATCCATAGTAACCACTAATCTCGAAGGATCCAGACCGCTCGTATCCATGAGCACGGCTGTTATAACAGGTCAATTATTTCTGCAGAAATTGTACATCTTTACCCACCGAGCCATGATTCCCAATGCCGGGGTTCGCGAGACCCACTACACCTCTTCCTAGGAAGTATGGCAGAGTTTCACTATGAAACCCTTAGCTAGTTGCACTAACAAATCGTAGCTACAAAGGAATGGCACACGTGGGCATCGCAGCACGGTGCACACCCTATCAGAAAAAGGAAAGATACCCTCTTACCCCTTACTAGAGCTATAGACGAGCTAGTACAAACTAGATAATAGGTTAAAGTCAGAGCCATTTGACACTCGGGGTTGTACGGTCCCTCCTGGGTTGCCGCTTCAGGATAAAGTCCTTATGGAGAGGCACTAGAGTACTCAACCCTGTACTCTAGCCCCCTATCTGTTGCTAAAAGCTCCATTTTATCACATTGCATATAGTCTTTAAATATGTTTAACAATTACTTCATGTTAAGCGCTGCAGCATCTATCCAAAATGCCTACCCAATAAACCCAGGTATCAAGGATATGTGGTACAATGAATCATCTAGGTAAAGTCCTTAAAGGCAATTCAAATTAAACTCATGCATGAATGTAAGTGGTAATAGTTCATAGGTAACAAGGGGCCTTTGGTACACTTGCCTTCCTCAAAGTCGTCCTGGGAATACTGCTGATCCTGCTGGGGGTCCTCAGTCACCTCGAATGGCTCACCCTCTAATCGTGATCCAATTATCAATCAAGCATCATTCCAATCATTACATGCATACAAGATAGAACTCTATTAGAACAGTACACCAAATAGAGAAAACATATGTTGAAAAGCTTACAGATCTATTCTACGCATTTCTACGAACACATGAGCAAAAGAATCACTCAAATCAGACTTAAAACGTGAAAGTTATGCATGAAATAAGATGTAATGGCAATTCTGTAAATAAACTAACCTATTTTCGAATTAAAATAATTAAAAATCTGAATTTAAATGAAATCTGGACCGGGCTTACTATTTCTGGAAACTTCAGGGACTTGAATGAATAAAAATAGGACTAAATAAAAATTAGTTTGAACTGGACTGGACCGCGGGTTGATTTCTAGAAAAAGCGGGGGCTTTTCTGCAAAACATGCACGGCTGACCGGATGTTGACTGCGGGTTGACTGGGGATGCTGATGGGTCGACACGTGGTGTCACAGGATTGGTGCGGTGTGCCACGTGGCTCTGTGGACCGGCTGACGCGGTGGTGTGGACCGGGTCTACGGCCCACGGTGGACCGGTCACTTGACCTGAAGGGGTATCTAATCGTGGCCGTTCAAAATAGATCCGATGGCGCAGGGCGCGTGCGGGTGAAACCGGTGGCTGCACTTCGTCTCCGGTGAGGGTGCCATGGCCGGCGGCGTCGGGCGCTCGCGGATGCGGCGTTCTAGCACACGAAGCAGCGAAAGGAAGGCATAGGAAGACGGAGGAGCTCACCGTGAGGCTTCTGGAGGTGGTTGCGGCGTTCGGGACGAGCTCCAGACATGGTGTCGACGGCGGCGGGGCTCTGGAGAGAGAAAGAGAGCGCGGGTGAGGGCATAGCCGGGCAAAACAGCGCCAAAATGCGAAATGGGATGTACCTACAGGCGCGGGAAGATCCGGCGAAGCTTCGGGTGGCCTTGGCGTCGGCGTTCATGCTCGGAAGGGGGAGGCTCTCACCGGCAGCGGTGGCTCTCGGTAGCGGGCAAAGGTGGGGAGAGAAGGCGGGGTCGGCTCGGGGTTTTATAGGCTGGGTGCGCGCGGAAATAAGGAAGGGAAGCAGGGAGGGGCTCGGCACCTTCCAAACGGCGCCGGTGACTTTCCATCAGGGACGCGCCATGGCCGGGCAAAAGAAGGAAGCTCGGGGAAGAAGAAAGGAAAGAGGAAAGGGCGCTGACCGGTGGGGCCGGAGCGCAGCGAGAGAGAAAGGGAGAGGGCGAGCGACGCGGATGAAGCCAAGCAGGCCGCAGCGGCGTGTCGTCGCGCGAAGCGGACCGCAGCGAAGCGTGTGCGCGGGTGGCCAGCTGGGCCGCGTGCGGTGCGGGCCGGCACGGAAAAGAAACAGCGGGCCCAAGCAAGCAGGCCACACGGTGCAGTCACGGGCAGGCCGCCGGGACAGGCCAGCGGGAGGGGGAGGGGGAAGAGGGCCGGGCTAGCTGGGCCAGAAGGTGTCTTTCTCCCTTTTTTTCAAATCAAAAGTTTATCAAATTCTATTTTCTCCATTTTCATTTTTAAGCCAAATTCAAATAAGTTTTGAATACAAATTTCAAATCTTCTAGCCCTACACTCAATCGAAACCCATATGACTCGGCATGAATGCAACAAACAAGTTTCTAAACTTATAGTTTATTTTATTTATTCAATATTTATTATTTGGCCTAAGTTAAAAATACCTAGAAAATGTAATAAATGCTAAGAATTAATTGCTAATTTGTGGTAAAAATTTTGGGTGTTACAAACCTACCCCCCTTAGAATGAATCTCGTCCTCGAGATTCGGATGGTTCAAAGAGATTGGGATAGTCAGTTCTCAGATCTTCCTCTCTTTCCCACGTTGCCTCATCCACTGAGTGTCTGTTCCACTGAACCTTGCACATTCTTATTATTTTGCTCCTTGTGATTCTCTCCGCTATTTCTAGGATTTTCACTGGATACTCTTTGTATGATAGATCCCCTCGGATATCCAGTTCTTCCAAAGGTAGTTGTTCCTCAGGTACTCTCAAACATTTCTTAAGTTGCGACACATGGAAGACATCATGAACACCTGAGAGCTGCTCTGGTAATTCTAGCTAGTAGGCAACTTCTCCTCTCCTGTTAATGATCTTGAATGGTCCCACATACCTGGGTGACAACTTTCCCTTGGTATGGAATCTCTTTACTCCTTTCATAGGTGAAACTTTGAGATAGACAAAATCACCAACTTCAAATGCCAAATCTCTTCTCCTTGTGTCTGCATAGCTTTTCTGTCGGGACTGTGCAACCTTTAGGTTTTGCCTTATTGTTTGCACTTGTTTTTTTGCCAGTTGCAGAACATCTGGTCCAAAGACTTGGCTTTCCCCTGTTTGATTCCAAAACAATGGTGTTCTGCATTTTCTGCCATACAAGGCCTCAAACGGTGCCATTTTAAGACTCTTTTGGTAGCTATTATTGTAGGAGAATTCGGCATAAGGTAAACTCTTATCCCAACTTGTCCCATACTGCAGAGCACAAGCTCTTAGCATATCCTCTAAGATCTGATTTGTCCTTTCAGTCTGTCCATCTATTTGAGGATGGTAAGCTGAGCTGAAGTTCAACTTCGTATCCATTGACTCATGCAATTTCTGCCAAAAATGTGATGTGAACTATGTACCCCTATCCAAAACAATCTTCTTTGGTACACCATGTAAACATACAATCCTTTCCATATATAACTCTGCTAACTTTGCACTCGAATAAGTTACCTTGACCGGAATGAAATGGGCCACTTTTGTCAATCAGTCAACAATCACCCAGATAGAGTCAAATCCTCTCTGTGTACGGGGTAATCCAACTATAAAGTCCATTCCAACTTCTTCCCATTTCCACTCGGGTATCTTCATAGGCTGTAGTAACCCTGCTGGCCTCTGATGTTCTACTTTCACTCTTTGGCACGTGTCACATATAGCCACATGTTCTGCTACGTCTCTCTTTAGTCCATACCACCAGTACCTCTCTTTAAGATCAAGATACATTTTAGTACTTCCTGGGTGTATGGAATAGGCTGAGTCATGAGCTTCCCTCAAGATAGACTCCCTAATAGATTTTACTTCTAGCACACAAATCCTTTTACCGAACCATACTGTCCCTTGATCATCCATATGGAATCCTGGGGCTTTACCAATCACTATACGCTCTGTAATATCCTTGATCCTCTCATCACCCATCTGTCCTCTACGAATCTCTTGTTCTAGAGTGGATTCTACCTCTAACTCCATGGTGTTGGCCACAATACCCAAATTCAAGTATTTGAACTCCTCACACAACTCTTCAGGTAGTTGAGTTGTATAGGCCATGTTCACATAACTCCTTCTACTTAAGGCATCTGCTACAACGTTAGCCTTTCCCGGGTGATAGTGAATATCCAAGTCATAATCCTTGATTAACTCAAGCCATCTTCGTTGCCTCAGATTCAGATCTGACTATGTGAATATATACTTTAGACTCTTATGGTCCGTATAAATCTCACACTTATGACCAATCAGGTAGTGCCTCCATATCTTAAGAGCATGCACCACAGCTGCCAATTCTAGATCATGAGTCGGATAATTTAGCTCATGTTTTCTCAGCTGTCTAGATGCGTAGGCAACAACTCTGCCTTCTTGCATAAGAACACCTCCTAGACCTTGCCGTGAGGCATCACAATAGATAGAGAAACTTTTGGTGAGATCAGGTAAGATGAGCACTGGAGCAGAAGTCAGTCTCTTCTTCAACTCCTCAAAACTATCCTGGCATTGTTTAGTCCATACAAATTTGGCATTCTTCTCCAACAACGCAGTCATGGGCTTGGCTAACTTAGAGAATCCCTCGATGAATCTCCTATAATACCCAGCCATACCTAGGAAACTCTGAATCTCACTAACATCCTTAGGTGGCTTCCAACTCAACACATCTCTAACCTTCTTGGGATCTACTGCTACTCCTCCATTAGAGATTATGTGACCAAGGAAAGATACTTCTTTTAACCAGAACTCACATTTGCTGAACTTGGCATAAAGTTGATGTTCTCTAAGCTTTTGCAACACCAATCTCAAATGCCCTTCATGTTCTTCTTCATTCTTAGAGTACACTAGTATGTCATCAATGAACATGATGACAAACTTATCAAGGTACTCCATGAATACTTTGTTCATCAAATACATGAAGTAGGCAGGTGCATTAGTCAGACCAAAAGACATGACTGTGAACTCATACAGTCCATAGCAGGTCACAAAGGCGGTCTTGGGGATGTCAGTACGCCTTATCCTCAACTGATGGTATCTAGATCAAAGATCAATCTTGGAAAACACACAAGCCGCTTTCAATTGGTCAAATAGGTCATCAATTCTAGGCAATGGGTACTTGTTCTTAATTGTGACCTCATTAAGTGACTTGTAGTCTATGCACATCCTTTGTGTACCATCCTTGTTTTCTACAAACAGTACTGGTGCACCCCATGGTGATGAACTAGGTTGAACATAACCCTTATCTAGCAATTCCCTTAGTTGTTTCTTAAGTTCTGCTAATTCATTCACTCCCATTCTATAGGGTCTCTTAGCTATGGGTGCAGTTCCAGGTAAAAGTTCAATTATAAACTCGATGTCTCGGTCAGGTGGCATACGTGGCAATTCCTCGGGAAAGACATCCGGGTATTCATTTGCTATCCTTATATCTTCTAAGGTTGTGCCCTCCAACTGATTAACCCAACAGATTTCTGTAGCAGACTGAGTTGCCACAAACACCACTTCTTCTCTAGTTGAAGTGATAAGATTCACCGAGCTATTACCACAATTAATAACTGCTTTCTGCAACCTTAGCCAATCCATACCCAAGATGACATCGATACCGGTGGAATTTATGACTACAATATTTGCTTGAAATTCTACCCCCCTTATGCTGAGACTAGCAGCTAAGCATATCCACTCTGCTTTCATTACCCCACCAGGTGAGCTTACTAACATGTGTTTCTTCATAACACTTACTGGAATACCATGCTTCTTTATGAATGTGTATGTTATGAAGGAATGCGAAGCACCAGAATCAAAAAGTACTGTAGCTGAGTTTGAGTTGACCGGAAACGTACCAATCACCACATCCGGTGCCTCCTGAGCTGTTTCAGCAGTAACATGGTTCACCTTTCCCCGAACGTAGTTCTGCTATGAGTTAGTCTTCTTGGGGCATCTATTAGAGTAATGTCCCGGCTTTCCACAATTGAAGCACTTGTTGTCATTAACTGCATTTGGCGCTTTTGGTGCGTCATTCCTCTACGGAGCATTGGGGGCATTATTCCTCACTGGTACATTGTTGGGTTGCTGCTGGCGCTGAGCTGGTACCTTGTACTGCTGTTGCTGCTGCTGTGCACGCTGCTGCTGCTGGTTGCGGTTGAGACCTGTCTGACCTTGATAGCGCTGCTGAGGTTGAGTTTGTTGAGGGTTGGTACGGAAGCGAGAGTTGCTCCCAGATTGCTGTCCTTGAAATTTTCTCTTCTTGTCCTCCATCTGGCGGCGCTAGTTCTCAATCACTAAAGCTTTGTCCACCAGCTGCTGAAAGTTAGCAAAGGTATGGGACAACAGCTGGTACTGGAGACCATCATTCAAGCCCTCCATAAACAGTTCCTACCTCTTTCCATCCTCGTCTACCTCAGTAGGTGCATACCGTGACAATTGTATAAACTTGTCACGATATTCAGCAACAGTCATGCCCCCCTGCTTGAGAGCCAAGAACTCCTTCTTCTTCAGCTTCATCAGTCCGGCAGGCACGTGATGAGTTCAAAAGGCACTGCGGAACTCAGCCCAAGTGATGGGATTAGCTTCGGTGCGGCCGAAGCGGAATGAGTCCCACCAATCCTGTGCAGCTCCCTGCAACTGTCCAGAAGCATATAAAACTTTCTCCCTATCATCACATTGGGCAATCTCCAGTTGCCTCTCTATGGCACGTAGCCAGTCATCAGCTTGGAGTGGATCGGCAAAGTGCTTGAACACAGGTGGGTGTCCTTTCAGAAACTCTCCCCTCTTATCCCTGACATGAGGGGGTGCATTTCCATTCCCTTGCCCCATGTTCTGCATGTTCTGGGCCATCTGCTGTAGCAACTGGGTCTGCATCATCATCAGCTGCTCCATGGAGACTGGGGATGGTGGTGGCGGTTCCTCGCCTCCCTGGTTGTTCCTCCTGGTGTTCACCATATGTAGAGGCATCATATAAGTCTCACATGTCCAAGCATATAACTCTTACAAGATACTGGTGTAACAAGAGTAGGTGTAGACAAGAGATATATGTAGGGTATGCAAGAAGATATTTGTTCTGAATTTTTCCAGCGAGTTGGATAGCAGCAGTGCTGTAAAACGAGCATATCTCAGTCTCTGTTTATCATATGATTGCGTAGCATACCTTTCTGGAAAGCTTATAAAATTCTCTACAACTTTCGTTTAGATTACTTTTTCAGATTCCAACGTTTACTTAGTCAAATTCAGACGATAAGAAATACTGTTCCGGAATCCTGACAGCACAGAAACCTCGACTTACAACAGTTGTATCTCACAATTTGTAATAGCTATTGAGGTGATTCCAGAGCCAGAAGAAAGATGTTGAAGTCTACTTATCTCCATAAAAATTTCATGACCTTTGAATATCTAGATTATGAGATATGAACTGAGAAAGACAGACTGTTCCGAAAGATACAGAATGGACAGCATGATAAAACGAAACCCAACTATTTATTCATAATATCCCTAAACCTTAACCTTAACTAAATGACCGTGGACATGCCCACAAGTCATCACAATCATATCAAAGATCCAAATCAAACATTATTCATAATGATAAACATCTAACCATGCAACTAACACTTGTCCAACCATTAAAAGAAAGAAACTAAATACTCTCTCGCATAGCTACGCGTGCTTATTACATATTTTTAAGACTCTCCTATGGGTACGGGTCGATGGTGGTGCTGGTGCTGGGGTCTCTAGACTCTCCTCTGGTCCTCGGGGGTGACTGAGCGGGTACTCCTGAGTCTTCCACATCTGGACCTCCTAGCTGCTGCTTCAGTGTAGCGTTCTCACGAGCCAGTTGCATGTAGGCCCTCCCCATGACATCGAGCTCATCCAGGGCCTGATCCAAGTCAGTGTGGGTCTCAGCCAAGCACAACAGGGTAGGCCTCAGCCTTAGGTTCGCCTCTCCAAGTGGTGTAGCGATGTTGCACGTAGACTGTCCGCTCCGACGGCGGGGAAGATAGCGGTCATCCTCCCAGGCGATGTCGTCGAAGTGACGGTCATGGTTGACCATCAACGCCTGTCGAGCTGCATCCCTGATGACGGCCACATGTGTGAGCCGTGCAGTGGTGGCGCGGTGGATGTAGCGCACCCGAGTCCCCTCTCGGATGTACACTTCTGTCTCCCAGAAGCCGGTGTAGTCGAGGTGGGTCCAATGCTCCTCCTGTACTGAACAGTGCCTCCAGGGTGGTAGCGATGCACAAGTGCGAGAAGCCTAGGGTGGTAGTAGCCATCACCCTCCACGTCATAGTGGATCTCCGCAGTCCATCCCTGAGCCAACGGTGCATTGTGATCATCATCATTGTCATCATCCCCATCGTCTCCACCATCTCCATCGTCTCCATCGTCTCCACCATCTCCACTGTCTCCACCATTACCTCCATCAGCATCAGAATCATCAGAACCATCTCCATCATCGGGGTCACCTGCTCCCTCCTGGCCACCTTGTTCCTGTACTTCCTCAGGATCTTCCTCAGACTCCTCTATCTCAATGGGTCCCTCGAACATGGGTCCCTCCTCTGTTTCTTCATCCATCGGATCCTCCAACAAGTCCTCCAGAGGTTCCCCCATGGGTACCTCCACAGGTGGTTCCTCCTCCTGGTTCCTCAGAGCTTCCACCAGATGTGCCGGGACACGCTTGCCCAAAGTGAACCTGGTCCTCCTGGTGGGCATCGGAATGGTCCTCTTGCGCGCGGTCAGCTTGGTACGGGCCATCTATAAGAATGAAAAGGTTGAGTATTAGAACAAAATAATTTTTGGCAATAGATAAAGAACAGAATATAAGCAAAAATTTTATAGCAAATTAAAGTAGTAAAATAAAGATAATGTGATCCTAGAAACGTCCATTTCTAACTAGGTTGTTCGTCCTACAGTCAGTTATAGCTCTGATACCAATTTGTCGCACCCAATTTTGCAAAGCAAAACCAAGTACTCATATATGTGCGCCCAGGATGTCCAAACACACACATATATCACAAATTGCAGTAGTATCAAAGTAAAGTACTTATTACATCGCATATCTCATCATAAAGTTAAATACAAAGTTTGCTCGAAGGCAATATTATTACAAACACAGTGGAAAAACTAGCCCAACTGCCACAGGGACTCCAACTGGTGAACGTCTTCCTAGTAGTCCTGGACATCCTCTGGAAACTCTTCATATCCATTATCTGTTACCCATCCGGGATTTTCATTTGATATAAAGCAAGTGTAAGCTCACCATTTGACACTCGGGGTTGTACGGTCCCTCCTGGGTTGCCGCTTCAGGATAAAGTCCTTATGGAGAGGCACTAGAGTACTCAACCCCGTACTCTAGCCCCCTATCTGTTGCTAAAAGCTCCATTTTATCACATTGCATATAGTCTTTAAATATGTTTAACAATTACTTCATGTTAAGCGCTGCAGCATCTATCCAAAAATGCCTACCCAATAAACCCAGGTATCAAGGATATGTGGTACAATGAATCATCTAGGTAAAGTCCTTAAAGGCAATTCAAATTAAACTCATGCATGAATGTAAGTGGTAATAGTTCATAGGTAACAAGGGGCCTTTGGTACACTTGCCTTCCTCAAAGTCATCCTGGGAATACTGCTGATCCTGCTGGGGGTCCTCAGTCACCTCGAATGGCTCACCCTCTAATCGTGATCCAATTATCAATCAAGCATCATTCCAATCATTACATGCATACAAGATAGAACTCTATTAGAACAGTACACCAAATAGAGAAAACATATGTTGAAAAGCTTACAGATCTGTTCTATGCATTTCTACGAACACATGAGCGAAAGAATCACTCAAATCGGACTTAAAACGTGAAAGTTATGCATGAAATAAGATGTAATGGCAATTCTGTAAATAAACTAACCTATTTTCGAATTAAAATAATTAAAAATCTGAATTTAAATGAAATCTGGACCGGGCTTACTATTTCTAGAAACTTCAGGGACTTGAATGAATAAAAATAGGACTAAATAAAAATTAGTTTGAACTGGACTGGACCGCGGGTTGATTTCTGGAAAAAGCGGGGGCTTTTCTACAAAACATGCACGGCTGACCGGATGTTGACTGCGGGTTGACTGCGGATGCTGACGGGTCGACACGTGGCGTCACAGGATTGGTGCGGTGTGCCACGTGGCTCTGTGGACCGGCTGACGCGGTGGTGTGGACTGGGTCTACGGCCCACGGTGGACCGGTCACTTGACCTGAAGGGGTATCTAATCGTGGCCGTTCAAAATAGATCCGATGGCGCAGGGCATGTGCGGGTGAAACCGGCGGCTGCACTTCATCTCCGGCGAGGGCGCCATGGCCGGCGGCATCGGGCGCTCGCGAATGCGGTGTTCTAGCGCATGAAGCAGCGAAAGGAAGGCATAGGAAGACGGAGGAGCTCACCGTGAGGCTTCTGGAGGTGGTTGCGGCATTCGGGACGAGCTCCAGACACGGTGTCGACGGCGGCGGAGCTCTGGAGAGAGAAAGAGAGTGCGGGTGAGGGCGTAGCCGGGCAAAACAGCGCCAAAATGTGAAATGGGATGTACCTACAGGCGCGGGAAGATCCGGCGAAGCTTCGGGTGGCCTTGGCGTCGGCGTTCGTGCTCGGAAGGGGGAGGCTCTCACCGGCGGCGGTGGCTCTCGGTAGCGGGCAAAGGTGGGGAGAGAAGGCGGGGTCGGCTCGGGGTTTTATAGGCCGGGTGTGCACGAAAATAAGGAAGGGAAGCAGGGAGGGGCTCGGCACCTTCCAAACGGCGCCGGTGACTTTCCATCGGGGACGCGCCATGGCCGGGCAAAAGAAGGAAGCTCAGGGAAGAAGAAAGGAAAGAGGAAAGGGCGCTGACCGGTGGGGCCGGAGCGCAGCGAGAGAGAAAGGGAGAGGGCGAGCGATGCGGGTGAAGCCAAGCAGGCCGCAGCGGCGTGCCGTCGCGTGAAACGGACCGCAGCGAAGCGCGCACGCGGGCGGCCAGCTGGGCCGCGTGCGGTGCGGGCCGGCGCGGAAAAGAAACAGCAGGCCCAAGCGAGCAGGCCGCGCGGTGCAGTCGCGGGCAGGTCGCCGGGACAGGCCAGCGGGAGGAGGAGGGGGAAGAGGGCCGGGCTAGCTGGGCCAGAAGGTGTCTTTCTCCCTTTTTTTCAAATCAAAAGTTTATCAAATTCTATTTTCTCCATTTTCATTTTTAAGCCAAATTCAAATAAGTTTTGAATACAAATTTCAAATCTTCTAGCCCTACACTCAATCGAAACCCATATGACTCAGCATGAATGCAACAAACAAGTTTCTAAACTTATAGTTTATTTTATTTATTCAATATTTATTATTTGGCCTAAGTTAAAAATACCTAGAAAATGTAATAAATGCTAAGAATTAATTGCTAATTTGTGGTAAAAATTTTGGGTGTTACATGCGACACCACCCGCACAAGGAACGCCGTCAACAAGTCAGCTGGGAGCGCCTTTATTTTCAAGCCAACCGGCAAAGCCTGTGGTCTCGACCAGTTAGGCGTCGGTGGGGTCATCTTCTTTAGCTCGATCAATGCCAGAGTCCCTGAGACCCTAGCACGATGTCAGGCCCAACGAGCAGCAGGTGCCGCGTGCCCCGACCAGCCATTAGTGTAGGCTATAGCTGTAGAAGAAGATGTAGTTGTGTTATTGTAAACTTGGATCTTTTCAAGCAAGCTTGTAATAACATAACTGTATATCAACATGAGCTTTTTGTTTTGTAGAAAACATGTTTAAGCTCGGATATCATGCTAATGTAACTAAGTTAGAACGTGTTGGCGTTCTGTTTAGTTGTACCAGTTTAGTCGACACGTCATCCTAAAAGGTTTGTATGGCCCTGGTTTGTCTTGTGGTCAAAATGTGAGGTGCGTAGCTTGTGCACACGTAGAAACACACAAGTCAAACTAGAGAGCACCTGCCAATCACCCATAGCGTAGAGAGCGGATCCCATGCACGTGTTGGGAGGAACCAGAGACAAGGCCTGCTCTAAAAACCCGAGAAGGAATGGTGGTCGGTTTTAACTGGTAGAGTTAGAATAACAATAGACTTCGAAATGACACATTAGAATGGTCGAAGAAATCATAATAGCTTTATTGAAATAAATCAATAGTACAAGAGGGGTACATATCTTAGTAGCTAAGCATAGAAACGCCTAAGCTTGTCGATGTGCCAGGAATTGGGTACGTCTGTGCCGTCTAGGCGAGCTAACCTATAAGATGTAGGGCGTGTAACTTCCTTGATCATGAAGGCTCCTTCCCATGGGGTTGCGAGTTTGTGGACACCAGCCTGATTCATCTTCCACTTCAGGACCAGGTCCCCGACCATGAAGAACTGCTCCTTGACGTTCTTGTTGTAGTACCTGCGCAAAACAACAAGGTATTTGGCTGTACGTACGCAAGAATCGAGCCATTTCTCTTTTGCACTATTCACTTCTAATTCCCATACTTCATTGGCCTTGTCTTCGTCGAAGTTCTCTACCCGTGCTGATCTGAAGGCTATATCTGTTGGGAGCACTGCCTCAGCGCCATAAACCATAAAGTATGGTGATACACCGGTATTGCGACTGGGCTGGGTTTTGAGACCCCAGACCATGGCTGGTAACTCTTTGAGCCATCTTCCAGGAGCTTTGTCATTCTCTCTGTACATCCTCTTCTTGAGTGCGTCTAGGATCATACCATTTGCTCGCTCGACCTATCCATTAGCTCTAGGGTGTGCCACCAAGACGTATTTTACTACTATGCTCCTTTCATCACAGAAGTCCCAAAAAGCGTTCCCGGTGAACTGAGTACCCATATCAGTGATGATGCTGTTGGGTATGCCGAAGCGGTGGATGACTTGGTCGATGAACGCGATAGCCTTTTCTGAAGATGCCTTGACCAGGGGCATGTACTCTATCCACTTAGAGAATTTGTCGATCAGCACAAAGACACATGTAAATTTCCCAGGGGCCGGTTTGAAAGGCCCAATCATATCTAGTCCCCAGCATGCGAAGGGCCAAGAGGCTGGTATAGTCCGAATCTCATGTGCTGGTACGTGGATTCTCTTGGTGAAGAACTGACAACCTTCATAATGGCGGACTAGCTTCTCTGCATCGACTACGGCTGACGGCCAATAGAACCTTGCTCAGAAAGCCTTGCCAACCAGCGTTCTTGAGGCCGTGTGGTTGCCGCAGGAGCCAGAGTGGATTTTGTCTAGGAGATGTTCACCATCCTCCTAGGTTATACACTTCATCAAGATTTCCTCCTTCGCGTTCTTGCGCCACAATTTGCCATCGACGAGCAGATACTGCTTACTGCGACGCATCAGGCGTTCGTTTTCTGTCCGATTGGTGTAACCGCTGCCATCTATCAGGTACTTGATGAAAGGTACTCTCCAATCAGGCTCCTTAGTGGTCGGAGGTGGTTTGGTGGTGTTTGACGCTGGAACTATAGCCACCAATAGCTGGTTTGGAGGCTTGTCGACCATGGGATCTTCTTCTTTGATGGAGGGCGTGAGCAAGTCTTGAATAAATACGCCATGTGGGACTTTGGCTCGGGATGATCCTAACTTTGATAGCACATCTACTGCTTGATTTTTGTCCCAGACCACATGTGTGTACTCGATGCCAAAGAACTTGCCTTCTAGCTTTCTGATCGATTTGTAGTATGCGTCCATCTTTTCGCTGGTCGTATCCTAGTCCTTGTTGAGTTGGTTGATGACCAGAGCCGAGTCTCCGTAGACATAGAGACGCTTGACACCGAGTTCGACCGTGATGCGTAGACCATGTAGGCATGCTTCGTACTCGGCGGCGGTATTAGATGCCGAGAAATGAATCATAAGGACATATCGGAGCTGCTCCTTGGATGGTGATACGAAAAGGACTCCTGCCCTTGCGCTGTCGATGTTGAGAGAGCCGTTGAAGTACATCTTCCAATACTTGGTGGACCCCTTAGAGGCAGGTGTGCTTAAGTCTGTCCACTCAATGATGAAATCGACAAGTGCCTGAGACTTGATTGTAGTATGGCTTGCAAATTCCAAGGAGTGTTGTGAATGATGTCGCCCAGAGGGTACTCAGTCATGACCACCACATGATATTCGTCGAAGTAGTGTTTCAACTTTCGGGATGTAATTAGTATGGCGTAGATCAGTTTCTAAATCTGTGGGTACCTGGTCTTGGATTCATTGAGCACCTCACTGATGAAATAAATTGGTCATTGTACCTTGTAGACGTGGCCGGGCTCATCGCGCCCGACCACTATAGCAGTGGAGACCACTCGATTAGTTGCCGCAATGTAAAGCAGGAGGGTTTTGTCTTCTCTAGGAGCAGTAAGGACTGGAGGTGATGTAAGGAATTGTTTCAGCTGTGTAAAGGCAGCGTTTGCTTCCTCCGACCACTCGAACTTCTCAGATGCTTTGAGCAGCTAGAAAAATGGTAGTCCTCTTTCGCCTAATTTTGATATGAAACGACTGAGGGCAGCCATGCATCCGGTAAGCTTCTGAACATCCTTCACCTTTTTGGGCGGCTTCATCTCCAAGACAGCTTTTACTTTCTCTGGGTTAGGGTGTATGTCGTCGTGACTGACAACATTGCTGAGCAGTATACCAGATGGAACACCAAAGATGCACTTCTTTGGGTTTAATTTCCATTGGAATGTGTTAAGGGCTGCAAAGGTACGTTCTATGTTGTCGACAAGGGTGTATGCTTCCTTGGTTTTAACAACTACATCATCGACATAAGCCTCGATGAGGTCGTCCTTTATCTCGTCTTTGAGGTAGGCCTATGTGGCATGTTGGTAGGTAGCCTCAGCGTTCTTGAGCTCGAACAACATGGTCTTGTAGCAGTAGGCGCCGAAGGGCGTGATGAAGGATGTCTTGATCTGGTCGTCCTTTTTGAGAGCGATCTGGTGATAACCAGAGTAGCAATCGAGAAAGGAAAGCAGCTCGCAACCGACAGTTGAATCTATGACCTCGTCTATGTGAGGTAAGCCGAAGGGGTCTTTAGGGCAGTGTTTGTTGAGATCAGTGTAATCAACACACATTCTCCATTCCTTATTCTTTTTGTGTACAAGAATCAGGTTGGCTAACCACTCCGGATGATACACTTGTTTGATAAATCCGGCTGCTAAAAGCTGTGTAACTTCTACCCTAATAGCCTCCTTTTTGTCACGAGCGAACTGTCGTAGCTTTTGCTTGATGGGTTTGGCCTTGCCATCGACATTTAAGGAGTGCTCGATCAAGTTCCGAGGTACACCGGGCATGTCAGCGGGTTTCCATGCGAACACACTCACGTTGCTTCTCAAGAACCTGACGAGCGTGTCTTCCTATTTAGGATCCAGGTTGGCCCCGATAAGGGCCGTTTTGCTGGGATCGTTGTTGACCAGCTGGATCTCTTTGTGCTCTTTGGACTTGATTTTCTTGCATGGGGCCTTGAGCTCTGGGATCTCCAGGTGATCGGCTAGGGTCTTCCTGGCGTCGAGCGTGGTCTCGGCCATGCGAATAGAGAGGTCATGAGCCTCTGCTATTTTGAAGCTGTCATCCTCGCAGGTATAAGCTGCATATACGTTGCCCCTAAGAGTTAGAACCCCTTTCTCAGTAGGCATCTTGAGCACCAAATACCTGTAGTGAGGTATGGCCATGAACTTGGTGAGCGCTGGTCGACCAAGGATAGCATGGTAGGTGCCTTCGAAGTCGGCGACAACGAAGTTGACATAGTCGATGCAAAAGTGGTCTGGGGTACCAAATTGCATAGGTAGCATGATCTGCCCGAGAGGTGTAGAGCTCTGTCCGGGGAGAACACCCTAGAACTGTGCCTCGTATGGCTTGAGATCAGCCTGGGTTATCTTTAGAGCTAGCAAACTATTATTGAACAGTATATCGATGGAACAGACACCGTCAATCAGCACTCTATCGAACTAAACCTTGTTGATATAAGGATCGAGAACTAGAGGAAAATGCCCTGGCTTAGGTATTGTAGCCCATTGGTCCTTTCTGCTGAAGGAAATCTCGCGGTGAGACCAAGGTGGTAGCCATAGATCGGCGATGAGGTTGTCGGCATTGGCCACGTTCAAGCAAGCGTAGGCAAGCAGCTTGCACTCTTGCTTGGTCTCGATGGACACTCTGCCCCCAATGATGGTGTGGACACGGTCAGTTGGCTTGACGTACTTGTGACGGGGATCTACGTCTTCATCATTGTTGTCCTCGTTACGCAGCTCCCCTGCGTCGTTAGGCTTGTCAGATTTATCCAGAGCCTGTTGGCACGTGTAGATGGATTTGAGAACACAGCAATTCTCCATGGTATGGTTCGACTTGGGATGGAGCTGACAGGGTCCCTTCAATGCTTTGGCATAGTCTTCTTCATAGTTGCGACGTCCGCCACCATTTTTAACAGTGTTGACTTCGCCATCATCTTCCCAAGCACACTTGCCCCTATAATCGTCATGGTGATTACGCCACTGATTTCGCTAGTCATGGTGGTTGCGGGAATCATTGTGCTGGTTGCGACGATCAAAATTGTCGCTTCGACCACGGTTGCCGTGGTAGTCGTCGCGGTGTGGGGGGTGGTCGGAGCGTGGAACCCTTGCTGCTTCTTCGATGATTATCTTTTTAGCATCATCAGTATCCACATATTTTTTTAGTAGTGGCTAGGAGTGCTGTGACCGATTCAGGTCTTTTACAGAGGAGCTTGTCCCTTAGGGCATCATGGAAACGGAGACCAATGATGAAAGCTTTGATTGCCTCATTGTCGGAGATTGACGGGACCTTGATGTGCATCTCTGAGAAGCGTCAGACGTACTCATGCAGTGGCTCATCTTTACGATCTTGAATCCGCTGCAGAACATATTTGTTGCCGGGTTGTTCGCAAGTAGCAATGAAGTTGTCGATGAATGCTTGCCTGAGCTCTTGCTAAGAATCAAAGTAGTTCGCCAGCAAGCTGACCAGCCATTGGTGGCCAGCATGGCCGACGGCGACTGGGAAGTAATTAGACATGATGTGCTCGTCAGCCATGGCTGATCTGCACATGGTTTCATAGAGCATGACCCATAACTCAGGGTTCTCCTTGCCGTCATACTTCTGGAGTTTTTTGAGCTTGAAGTTTTTGGGCCATATGACTTGGCGAAGGTGAGAGGGTAAACTGCTTCAAACCCGAAGGGCCGTGGGTAGTATCATATTCCATACGGCGATAGCTTTCGTGGGATACACGATCGTTGGCTCTTTGGTTAATGTGATAGCGCAGATCGCGTTCTCCAAGGGAATGGCGGAGATCGTTATTGCCATCACGGCGATCCCGATTGCCCCTCTAGTTGACTCTACGACCGTGGTTATCACGGTGATTGTCGCGATTGTCGTGGCGGTTGTCGTCGCGGTTGTCATGGCGGTTGTTGTCGTGGTAGTCATGGCGGTTGTCGTCCCGACCACCATCATGACCACCGTGACGGTTGTCTGGTGAGTCATTGTTGCACAAGCCATGTTGGTTGGGTGACTGTGGGCGACTTAAGTACTGGCGACTGCGGCTTGATTCGACTGAGATGGACAGAGCCCGGGCTTGGTTTGCAATCTCTACAGTCTGGGCCATAGCAGTTGTCTGGTAGGCTTGTACATCATCACAAATTGCCTAGGTTTCTAGGGTATTGGGTAGTCATTACATTGTTGCCATAGTAACAGCTACATTGGCGCTTGGAGTCCTGAAGACCTACTTTTCCCCTACCCTATCAAAGGCATTGTTGAGGTCACGTGGTTGGAACCTTATGCGTCGTGCCTCCTCTTCCGCCTTGGCTTCGGCTTGTCTGTGATTAAACCGGTCAATATTGCGTGCTTCGCGTGCTAGCCTTTCTTGTTCTGTTTCGCCAACCGCCAGTGGTTCGTCATTACTGGCGACATTGATCAAGCCTCCTCGCCTTGGTGGGAAGGATGGGAATCGTGGGAACCCCAAGGAGTGGTCTGGGATGTCTAGATCATATTCAACTTCTTCATTGTCATGATGCTGGAGCTCAGTGTCGATGGAGCCATTAGATGCGATGCTGGACGGGGAGCTTAAGCCGCCCTCTTGAACTATGTGGGCCGATCCTTCTTGATACTCCTCAATCCGAACCATATTGACAAAGTTGTGCAGGCTGTAGGGCTGAGCCTAGTAATTCTCCATCAAGGCTTCACACTCGGAGAGCTAGAGACCCATTGCGGGGGCTGATCGGTGATGAACAGAGCGCCCTTTAGGAGTAGATGTGACCACGAGATCCATACCGAGTCATGCAGGACGACTGGCCCGAGCTGGTCGGGTAGATCTGTTGTGGGTAGTGGTTACCTGCTCAGTAGGTTGATTTTGAATCGAATCTACCAGAGCTAGGGTTTTAGCAAGCTTGGTGCCGACCCAATCAATGGAGTCGAGCAGGTCAGTGTTGTCGATCTGCCTCCCTTTATAGCGAGGAAGCGAACGATGGGTTGTCGGCGTGGCTGAAGACGATGCTGGTGTAGCCGGAGCTAGGTCCAACGTGGTCAGAGCTGTAGCTGATGCCGGTGAAGTAGTGGTCGACACAGATTGGATCCGCGCCTCCTCCATAGTCATGGCGATGAAGTTGTCAGAGCCAGTGGTCCAGGTGATCTGGCCGATGGTGAACGTGAGGTCGTTCGGCGTAGCCATGGAACCAGGGATGATGACCATCTTGTTTGTCTGGAGAGCAGTACGCACAACCCCAACCTGGTGCGCAACTGTCGATGAAATATAGTCGGTGGTCTACCTAGGGGTATGCCTAAGGTAGTAGATTATCGACAGACAGATGCGCAAGCTACAAATAAGATGGTGACGCAAGACAGACACGAGGTTTTATCCAAGTTCGGCCACCGTGAAGGCATAATACCAATGTCCTGCGTCTGATTGTATTGCTGTATGTCAATGAGAGATGTTTTTAAGAGGGGTCCCCTACCCGCCTTATATAGTCTGGGGGGTAGGGTTACAGATCTAGAAACTAATCCTAACCAGTTACAATTGCCATTGGTGGCTGGATAAGGATTCCTATTCTAACCGACCAGGATCTTGCTTGATCTCCAAGTCTGCCTTGATTCCTTACGCGGGACTCCGAGCAGATTGGCCGGGCCATGCGTTGTCTTCTAGTGGGCCAGATCCCCTGGTCTGGGTCGGCCCGAGCCTAGCCGTAAGGGTATAGGGGTTAATACCCCCATAGGCAGCAAAATTGATTTTATTCCTGCTACAACTTCATCTGAGGTAAAAACTCCTCAACCACCTCCAAGATCTAGAGGGAGGGAATTTTACTCAACGGACCAATAATTAGCTGCTATTAGTTTGGTGTGCTTAGGTAACAAGATAGTTGTTGGCTTGGTGTCCATCTAATAGTTAGCTAACATAATAGCTAGGTCTATGGGATCCACCACAACTAATTTTTAGCAGCTAATAACTACTTCTGGTTGGATCCAACCCGACCCTCAAATCATGTTAAAGTGTTGTTAATTATGATCAATATAATATTAGCAGTAATCAAAATTTATATGGTGTATTAGCAGCCAATAAGTGCCTATGCATGGTAGATTGGTATGGAGTGAATCTATATCATTAACAATTTGATTTTCAAGGGTCAAAATAGATATGACATTATTAGGCAGCATATGCTTACTTATGAAGTAAGATGAGAAATTGTAAATATATGATTTAAATAGCTACCATCGGTGTAAACATTGAGTGGGTAAAATATATTAGAGGATATTGGTGCTACGAGTAAAAATCTCAAGATATGATATTTTTTAAGGAAAAAATGACAAAAATTGATTGCTCAAGGTTAATTTGGTTGTGGCTCAAGCCTATATAAGAAAAGACCCACAAGCATAGGGGCACTCAACTCTCTATAAGCGAACAACCACAAAGCATAGGAGCATCATCAAGGGACCAAGTAGCCTCTACTTTCGGAAGCCTAGCCTAGAGCATCATGGCGTGTTCCAAGAAGACCCTCGCAATTGTTGTTGTTCCATTGCTGATGGCTCTCCTTGCCTCGGCCATTCCAGCAAGCCAAGGTAGTCATGCCCTGTTAGGAGCAGAGCAGTGCTCCAAATCTGACAACTGCAACGAACAGTCGTGTGGGGCGACATGCGCTATCTTGGGGTTGAATGCTGTTGGGGTGTGCAACGTTGTTGGTGGGGTCTCCTCCTATTGTTGCGTCCCAAAACCATCCACCTCCATTGGCATCCGCCACTAGCTTGTTCACTGATTCATCAATTTGTTGACTCAATATAGAGAAACTACATTTTTGTTAGCAATATGTAATATGTTCTACAAGGGACAAATGTGTGGCACAATGTATTACATGCATGCGCATGGTAAATAAGTGATGGTGTGTATCCTTAAATCAATTTAATACATAAAACGTGGTCCCGCAAAACTTCACATTATGACGATACATTTGATGATTTCTCGTCCTGCCATGTTTTAGCCTTCTCTACCCAATTCCCAATGATTGGTAACAAGCATTTGGATGTGATGTCCTTCTTGTTGGCATGTGATGTAGTGTGGTTGGGCTTACTAGCCTAGCATTGTCTAGTCCTCCTAACCAGTGTGGGCTTGTTGCTACTTTTGGCACTGCCAGTACTGCTAGATAGGGCACAAATGTCACCTCCGTGATAGCTATGGTGCTTGAAATTGTGATATAAGGAGATGCATCTCCTACAGAGGGCGCTGGGGTGACAATGCGATAGTTGGGACTCATATAGATGTAGCTATTGATCAGCTCTCTAACAACGATGATGAGACCAATGCCTCACAGTTCGTCGTAACCTCTAGAACATACAATTCCATAGCATATCCCAAAGACAACTCAAGGTTTTCTTGTTGCAAACTCCTCCGATGATCTACTAGGAAATGAGAAAACTATGTGTAGCATATGTTTCCTACTGAGGGTATCATGGGCTATTGAGAGATCCACCCATCCAGCACATCTCTCTATGAGATCTGATGACATCGAATGTGGCTTTGACGATTTTACAGCTACCCCATTGTTCAATTTCCTGATGGTCATCCCCTGAGGGCTTCGTGGGTCTTTTTGGCAAAGAACTAGCGTTGAATCGGCCTCTTCGTAAAGCCAGTCAGCCTCGCCATTTAGATCTATATCCGTTGTGTATCTTGGACATGTGCAGCCCAGACGATCAAGCCCATGCTAGTGTGTGACTAGAATTCGCATCAACACACCTTTTATCAACTTTGCTAGGGAAGGAAGCAAACATGTCTACTACTATGGCCGATGGTATGCAAAATGGTCTGACTGATCCAAGCAATCCCATGTACATCATGAAGCCTTTGGCCTATCAACTTCCTAATGAGATTTGCAAGATGCTAGAGAAGAGGGCATAGGCCGGAGTTGTTACTAATCTATAGTATGCTCTAGTGTGCTTTACATTGGATCGGTGTGGGGGTATTAACCCCTATACCCTTATGGCTAGGCTTGGGCTGGCCTAGTCCCGGGGGTTTGGTCCACTAGAAGACAATGCATGGCTCGGCTGATCTGCTCGTAGTCCCACGCAAGGAGTCAAGACAGACTTGGAGATCAAGCAAGATCCTGGTCGGTTAGAATAGGAATCCTTATCAAGCCACCTATGGCAATTGTAACCGGTTAGGATTAGTTTCTAGATCTGTTACCCTGCCCCCCAGACTATATAAGGCGGGTAGGGGACCCCTCTAAAAAACATCTCTCATTAACATACAGCAATACAATCAGACGCATGACATAGGTATTATGCCTTTATAGTGGCCGAACCTAGATAAAACCTCGGGTTTGTCTTACGTCACTATCTCGTTTGTAGCTTGCACATCTGTCTGCTAATAATCTACTACCTTGGGCATACCCCTAGGTAGACTATCGACCATATTTTGTCGATAGTGGCGCGCCAGGTAGGGGGTGTGCGTATTGCTCTCCAGACGAACAAGATGGTCATCATCCCGAGTTCCCTGGCTGTGCCAAATGGCCTCACATTCACCATTAGCCAGATCACCTGGACCACTGGCTCCGACGACTACATCGCCATGACCCCAGAGGAGGCGTGGATTCAATCTTTGTTGACCACTGCTTCATCTGCATCGGCTACGGCTCTGACCACAGTGGATCGGGCTCTGACCATGCCAGCATTGCTTTCAGCCATGCCGACAACCTGTCGTCCGCTTCCTCGCTACAAAGGGAGGCAGATCGACAACACCGACCTGCTCGACTCCATCGATCGGGTCGGCGCCAAACTTGCTGAAACCCTAGCTCTGGTAAGTTCGATTCAAAGTCAACCTAATGAGCAGGTAAACACTACCCACAACAGATCTACCTGACCAGCTCGGGCCAGTCATCCTGCATGACTCGGTACGGATCTTGTGGTCACATCTACTCCTGAAGGGCGCTCCGTCCATCGCCCGCCAGCCCCCGTGATGGGTCTTCGGCTCTCTGAGTATAAAGCCTTGATGGAGAACTACTAGGCCTAGCCCTATGGCCTATGCAACTTCGTCAACATGGTTCAAATTGAGGATTATCAAGAAGGATCCATCCACACAGTTCAAGAGGGTGGCTCAAGTTCCTCGTCCGGCATCGCATCTAATGGCTCCGTCCACACCAAGCTCCAGCATCATGATGATGAAGGCGTTGAATATGATCTAGATATCCCAGACCATGCCCTAGGGTTCCCACAATTCCCATCCTTCCCACCAAGGCAAGGGGAATTGATCAATGTTGTCAGTAATGACGAACCACCGGTAGTTGGTGAAATAGAACAAGAAAGGCTAGCACGCAAAGCATGCAATATTAACCGGTTTAATCACCAACAAATTGAAGCCAAGGTAGAAGAGGAGGCCCGACGCATAAGGATCCAGCCACACAACCTTAACAATGCCTTTGACAGGGTGGGGGACAAGCAGGTCTTTAGGACTCCAAGTGCCAACATAGCTGTTGCTATGGCGACAATGCAATGACTACCCAATACCCCGGAAACCCATGCAGTTCGTGATGATATACAAGCTTACCTGATGGCTGCTATGGCTCAGACCGCAGAGATTGTAAATCAAGCCCGGGCTCCATCCATCTCAGTCGAATCAAGCCGCAGCCACCAGTACTCAAGTCGCTCACAGCCACCCAACCAACGTGGCTCACGCAACAACGACCCATCAGACAACCGTCAAGGCAGAAATGGTGGCCATGATGATGGTCGGAATGACAACCGCTGTGACTATCGAGACGACAACCACCAAGACAACCACGATAATCGCCGTGATAACCGCAGACGCAGGGTTAACTAGGGTGGCAACCAGGATCGCCGTGATGGCAATAACGATCTCCGCCATTACCTCAGAGAACGCGATCTGTGCGATCGCATTAACCAAAGAGCCAACGATCATGCATCCCACGAAAGCTATCGCCGTACGGAATATGATACTACCCATGGCCCTCTGGGTTTGAAGCAGTTTACTCCACACCTTCGCCAAGTCATATGGCCCAAGAACTTCAAGCTCGAAAAACTTTAGAAGTACGATGGCAAGGAGAACCCCGAATTATGGGTCATGCTCTACAAAACCGCATGTAGATCAGCCATGGCTGACGAGCACATCATGCCTAATTACTTCCCAATCGCCGTTGGCCACGCAGGCCACCAATGGCTGGTCAGCTTGCTAGCGAACTACTTTGATTCTTGGCAGGAGCTTAAGCAAGCATTCATCGACAACTTCATTGCTACTTGCGAGCAACCCGGCAACAAATATGATCTGCAGCGGATTCGAGATCGCAAAGATGAGCCACTGCTGAGTACGTCCGACACTTTTTGGAGATGCGCATCAAGGTCCCATCAATCTCTAACAATGAGGCAATCGAGGCTTTCATCACTAGTCTCCGCTTCCATGATGCCCTAAGGGACAAGCTCCTCTGCAAGAGACCTGAATCAGTCACAGCGCTCCTAGCCAGTACCAAAAAATATGTGGATGCTAATGATGCTAAAAAGATAATTATCGAAGAAGCAGCAAGGGTTCCACGCTCCGACCACCCCCCCCCACACCACGATGACTACCGCGGCAACCGTGGTTGGAACAACAATTTTGATCGCCGCAACTAGTGCAACGATTCCCGCGACCAGCGTAATCAGCAGCGTAATCACCATGACGATTACAGGGGCAAGCGTGCTCGGGAAGACGACGGTGAGGTCAACACCGTTAAAAAAGGTGGCGGACATCGCAACTACGAAGAAGACTACGCCAAAGCATTGAAAGGACCCTGCTAGCTCCATCCCAAGTCAAACCATACCATGGAGAATTGCCATGTCCTCAAATCTATCTACACGCGCCAACAGGCTTCGGATACATCTGACAAGCCTAACGACGTAGGGGAGCAGCGTAACGAGGACAACGACGATGAAGACGCAGATCCCCATCACAAGTATGTCAAGCCAACCAATCGCGTCCACACCATCATTGGAGGCAAAGTGTCCATTGAGACCAAACAAGAACACAAGCTGCTCGCCCACACTTGCTTGAACGTGGCCAACGCCGACAACCTCATCGCCGATCCGTGGCTCCCTCCTTGGTCCCATCGTGAGATCTCCTTCAGCAGAAAGGACCAATGGGCTGCTATACCTGAGCCAAGGCATTTTCCCCTGGTTCTCGATCCGTGTATCAACAAAGTTCAGTTCGACAGAGTACTAGTTGATGGCGGCAGTTCCATCGATATACTATTCAAGAATAGTTTGCCAGCCCTGAAGATAACCCAGGCTGATCTCAAGCCATATGAGGCACAGTTCTAGGGTGTTCTCCTCGGACAGAGCTCTACACCTCTCGGGCAGATCACGCTACCTGTGCAATTTGGTACCCCAGACCTTTTCCGCACCGACTACATCAACTTCGTGGTCGCTGACTTCGACGGCACCTACCATGCTATCCTTGGTCGACCAGCCCTCACCAAGTTCATGGCCATACCTCACTATAGGTATTTGGTTCTCAAGATGCCTACTGAGAAGGGGGTTCTAACTCTCAGGGGCAATGTGTACGTAGCTTACACCTACGAGGATGATAGCTTCAAAATAGCAGAGGCTCACAACCTCTCTATTCGCATGGCTAAGACCATGCTCGACGCCATGAAGACGCCAGCCGACCACTTGGAGATCCCACAGCTCGAGGCCCCACGCAAGAATGTCAAGTCCAAAGAGCACAAAGCGATCCAGCTGGTCGACGGTGATCCTAGCAAAATGGCCCTTATCGGGGCCAACCTAGATCCTAAATAGGAAGATGCGCTCGTCAGGTTCTTGAGGAGCAACGTGAGTGTGTTCGCATGGAAACCCGCTGACATGCCCAGTGTACCTCGGAACTTGATTGAGCACTCCTTAAATGTCGATGGCAAGGCCAAACCTATCAAGCAGAAGCTATGACATTTCGCTCATGACAAAAAGGAGGCTATTAGGGTAGAAGTTACATGGCTTTTGGCAGCCGGATTTATCAAAGAAGTGTATCATCCAGAGTGGTTAGCCAACCTGGTTCTTGTATGCAAAAAGAATAATGAATGGAGAATGTGCGTTGATTACACTGATCTCAACAAACACTGCCCTAAAGACCCCTTCGGCTTACCTCGCATAGACGAGGTCGTAGATTCAACTGCCGGTTGTGAGTTGCTACTCTAGTTATCACCAGATCCCTCTCAAAAAGGATGACCAGATCAAGACATCCTTCATCACGCCCTTCGGCGCTTACTACTACACGACCATGTCATTCAGGCTCAAGAACACCAGGGCTAACTACCAACGTGCCATACAAGCCTGCCTCAACGGCGAGATAAAAGACAACCTTGTTGAGGTTTATGTTGACGATGTAGTTGTTAAAACCAAGGAAGCATACACCCTTATCGACGACCTCGAACGTACCTTTATAGCTCTTAACACATTCCAATGGAAATTAAACCCAAAGAAGTGTATCTTTGGTGTTCCATCTGGTATATTGCTCGGCAACGTCGTCAGTCACGACGGCATACGCCCTAACCCAGAGAAGGTAAAAGTTGTCTTGGACATGAAGCCACCTAAAAAGGTGAAGGATGTTCAGAAGCTAACCGGATGCATGGCTGCCCTCAGTCGTTTTATATCAAGATTAGGCAAAAAGGGGCTGCCGTTTTTCAAGCTGCTCAAAGCAACTGAGAAGTTTGAGTGGTTGGAGGAGGTAGACGCTGCTTTTACACAACTGAAGCAATTCCTTACATCACCTCTGGTCCTCACTGCTCCTAGAGAAGACGAAACCCTCCTGCTTTACATTGCGGCAACTAATCGGGTGGTCTCCACTGCCATGGTGGTCAAGCGTGATGAGCCCGGCCATGTCTACAAGGTATAGTGACCAATCTATTTCATCAGTGAGGTACTCAATGAATCCAAGACTAGGTACCCACAGATTCAAAAACTGATCTACACCATACTAATTACATCCCAAAAGTTGAAACACTACTTCGATGAATATCATGCGGTGGTCATGACCGAGTACCCTCTAGGAGACATCATTTGCAACAAGCATGCGAATGGGTGCATCGTTAAATGGGCAATGGAGCTATGCCTTTTCTCCTTGGAATTTGCCAGCCATACTACAATCAAGTCTCAGGCACTTGTCGATTTCATCGTCGAGTGGACAGACTTAAGCACACCTGCCTCTCAGGGGCCCACCAAGTATTCGAAGATGTACTTTGATGGCTCTCTCAACATCGACGGTGCAAGAGCAGGAGTCCTTTTCATGTCACCATCCAAGGAGCAGCTCCGGTACGTCCTCAGGATTTATTTCCCGGCGTCTAATAACGCCGCCAACTATGAAGCATGCCTACATGGTCTACGCATTGCTATTGAGCTTGATGTCAAACGTCTCTATGTCTATGGAGACTCGGCTCTAGTCATCAATCAACTCAACAAGGACTGGGATACGACCAGCGAAAAGATGGATGCATACTGCAAAGCGATCAGAAAGCTGGAAGGCAAGTTCTATGGCATCGAGTACACACATGTGGTCCGGGACAAAAATCAAGTAGCAGATGCGCTATCAAAGTTAGGATCATCCCGAGCCAAAGTCCCACATGGCGTATTTGTTCAAGACCTACTCACGCCCTCCATTAAAGAAGAAGATCCTACAGTTGACAAGCCTCCAGACCAGCTATTGGTGGCTATGGTTCCGACGTTAAACACCACCGAACCACCTCTGACCACTAAGGAGTCTGACTCGAGAGTACCTTTCATCAAGTACCTGATAGATGGTAGCGGTTACACCGATTGGATAGAAAACGAACGCCTGATGTGTTGCAGTAAGCAGTATCTGCTCGTCGATGGCAAATTGTGGCGCAAGAACGCGAAGGAGGAAATCTTGATGAAGTGTATAACCTAGGAGGATGGTGAACATCTCCTAGACCAAATCCACTCTGGCTCCTGCGGCAACCACGTGACCTTGAGAACGCTGGTTGGCAAAGCTTTCCAAGCAGGGTTCTATTGGCCGTCAGCCGTAGCCGATGTAGAGAAGTTAGTCCACCATTGTGAAGGTTGTCAGTTCTTCGCCAAGAGAATCCACATACCAGCACACGAGATTCAGACAATACCAGCCTCTTGGCCCTTCGCATGCTGGGGACTGGATATGATCGGGCCCTTCAAACTAGCTCCTGGGAAATTTACATGTGTCTTTGTGCTGATTGACAAATTTTCCAAGTGGATAGAGTACATGCCTCTGGTACAGGCATCTTCAGAAAAGGCTATCACGTTCATCGACCAGGTCATCCACCGCTTCGACATACCCAATTCGTCACTGATCTAGGTACTCAGTTCACCGGGAATGCTTTTTGGGACTTCTGCAATGAAAGGAGCATAGTAGTAAAATATGTCTTGGTGGTGCACCCTAGAGGTAATGGACAGGTCGAGCGGGCAAATGGTATGATCTTGGACGCACTTAAAAAGAGGATGTACAGGAAAAATGATAAAGCTCTTGGAAGATGGCTCAAAGAGTTACCAGCCGTGGTCTAGGGTCTCAGAACCCAGCCTAGTCGCAATACCGACGTATCACCATACTTTATGGTTTATGGCACTAAGGCAGTGCTCCTAGTAGATATAGCCTTCAGATCAGCATGGGCAGAGAACTTCGATGAAGACAAGGCCAATGAAGTATGGGAGTTAGAAGTGAATAGTGCAGAAGAGAAGCGGCTCGATCCTTGTGTACGTACAGCAAAATACCTTGCTGTTTTGCGCAGGTACTACAACAAGAACATCAAGGAGCGGTTCTTCATGGTTGGGGACCTGGTCCTGAAGTGGAAGATAAATCAGGCTAGCGTCCACAAACTCGCAACCCCATGGGAAGGGCCCTTCATGATCAAGGAAGTTACACGACCAACTTCTTACAGGTTAGCTCACTTGGACGGTACAGACGTACCCAATTCATGGCACATCGACAAGCTTAGGCGTTTCTATGCTTAACTACTAAGATATGTACTCCTCTTGTACTTTCGATTTAATTCAATAAAGCTATTATGATTTCTCCGACCACTCTAATATGTCACTTTGAAGTCTATTGTTATTCTAACTCAACCCATTAAAACCGACCACCATTCCTTCTTGGGTATTCGGAGCAGGCCCTGTCTCCGGTTCCTCCCAACGCATGCATGGGATCCGCTCTCTACGCTATGGGTGATCGGTAGGTCTCCTCTGGTTTGACTTGTGTGTGTCTACGTGTGCACGAGCTACGCACCTCACACTCTGACCACAAGACAAACTAGGGCCATACAAACCTTTCAGGATGACGTGTCGACTAAACTGGTACAACTAAATAGAACGCTAACATGTTCTCACTTAGTTACACCAACATGATATCCAAGCTTAAATACGTTTTCTACAAAACAAACAAGCTTATGCAGATATACAGTTACGTTATTACAAGCATGCCTAAAAAGGTCCAAGTTTACAATAACACAACTACATCTTCTTCTACAGCTATAGCCTACACTAATGGCTGGTCGGGGGACGCAGCACCTGCTGCTCGCTGGGCCTGACATTATGCTCGAGTCTCGGGGACTCTTGCACTGGTCAAGCTGAAGAAGATGGCCCCACCGATGCCTGGCTGGTCGAGACCACAGGCTTCGTCGGTTGGCTTGAAAATAAAGGCGTTTCTAGCTGACTTGTTGATGGCGTTCTCTGTACGGATGGCATCGCACCTCCACACAGGTTAATGTCACCAATTATTTTCACTGACAAGTCCAGATGGGTCATCCGTAGCTCCTCGGCCCTGTCTAGATCTACCTCCTTCGGGTATCCAGCCTCCAGGCGCTTAAGATCGATCAAGGGGTAGTGAGCACGTACCATGCTTAGCACATGTGTGCTTGTGTACTCACCTGCCTCCTTCATGAACTCCTGGAACCATCCCCATGCCTTTCGGCATCTCTTGATCAATCCCAGTTGCGGCGTCCTTGACACGTCCTCTGTTAGCGCTGGATCAATGAGGTTAAGGACCGGCAAAATACCTGTTGCCACCTCCTGGCACCAGCTTTTCTAGGTGTCACGATCCTTGGTGATCTCTAGGCACTATGCCTACCAGTCATCATGGTCTTTTCTCATGGCCTCCAGATGTTTCTTTGCATTGATTTTTATAACTACAAACCGTACATGCTGTTAAGACACTATATTACGCCAAACTACGGTAGGCAACAAAAATGCGCAAAGGGGTTTGGAAAACTTACTTTTCAACTCCTCCGTCATCTTGGTCGTGTGGTCTCGGAGCTATGATTGGTTGTGTGCCAATTTTCTGTTGTCCTCTTTTAGGCGATCACACTCCACGACCGCACGACTGTTCTCCTCTCAGAGACGGACCACTTCGGCTTCTAAGCTTGCACTATAGCTGTTACTACCAACAATGCAACAACATTGGCAGTATTCGTTATGATAAAGTGGCTGCTTACTTGTTCTTTCCTGCTCTTTATTACTGAGCTGGACGACCAGGTTCCGGTTCTGGGACTCTTGGAACGCATTCTCATGGTTGGCGGCTTCAAGTCGGTGGCGCAGGTGTTCCACCTCCGCTGTTAGCTCCTTGTTGCTTGCAGTGATCCCCTCGATCTGGTCGAAGCATTTCTTGCGGTACCTCGTGGTCTTCGTTAAGTCCTATGTGCAGATAGCTAAGTAAGACAACTCGACTAGATAGCAAGATCAGGTGGTAAAGCAAAGCCTACCTGGACCTCCGTCACCAGCCGTTTCACCGCCCGTTCAACTTTTTTGGTCTCTTTGACCTCCGGGATTTCCTTATGGACAACCCATTCGTTGTTCCGCCAACACGACACATACACATGTTGTCGCTTGTCTTGCGAACGGCCTAGGACCTCCTCCCCTTCGTCCTCTTTGGGCTCTTCTTCGGATCTCAGTGCTAGTCCGGCGTTAGCAGCTTTTGCAATCACTATGGCCTTCCCATGGGCTGTAGCATCGACTAATGTGCTCTGTGCTCTCACCATCGGCCACTGCTCCTCGGTCTGCTCCATTACCCTCGATGTTGAGGTGCTGCCCTTAGCAGGTTTAGCGCTCAAAGCACTCATGCTTGGCTTGGCTCTTCCCTCGACCCCCTGCTCGGGGACTATTGCCTGACTGTTTGTTTGTTGAGGCCCCAACAGATCTTCTGCTATGGGTTCCTCGATGGCCGGCTGCTGGGCAGTCTGCTTTAAAATTAATGGCGGAGCCACGCCGCTTCCGGCTAGATGGTCTAGACTTTCGGTGGATGCTGAGCTAGTACATCCAAGATAAGTTTAGAAGGTAGTCATATTCAATGCAAATTGATAGCTTACATCAAGGTTACAAATACTTACATGTTGGAAGCGTGGAATGATGTGGCGAAGGCGCGTCTCTTCGGCCGCGCTTGCTCCACATGCTGTGCGGGTGACTCCTGGTCTCCCTCTACATCCAGCACTGTCGCTGGGCCTTGGTGCTCGACCCCTCTGCCGCTTGTCCTTTGCGCTGTAGTGGTCGGCGATGTAGGTCCCACTAGAACGGAGGAGCCACCTTGCTCCATTGACTCCAGTTGCCTCCTCCTCTTTCGAGGGACGAGTCGAAAGGTGTCTGCATCCTCTCCCTCCTCTACGTCATCGTCTGACAAAGTAAAAATCGCCTAACGACGCTTGCTGGCCGCCGGCCGTTTACCAGCAGCTTTGGCTGCTGCCTCCTCTCCAGCTCTAAGCACTGCCCAGTCGACGTCCTCGATACCAATGTTGGTCTAGGTGGTTGGGTCAGCTCCTTGCGGCCAATCTACTCTAGGGGGTGGCGACACAAACACTGTCGCTCTATCTCAACCATTAATCTGGGAAACAAATGGGAGTGAACATAGTAAGTTTCTATCACAATATAAGACTACGGGTACAAGGCAAGATGAGTTACCTTTGGGGGAGGTCGGGCAAGCTTGAAAGCGTGCTCGATGTTGCTCAATCTAACATAATTTGGATCAGCTAAGTTAAATAGCTCTCCAATTCTGGCTCTAACTTCATTTTTGTCAAGCGCTCCCTGCCTCGTCCTCGTCGGGTCCGTGCTACCTTGATACTCGTAGCTAGGATGTACCCTCCTCTGGCAGGGCTAGATCCATCAGCTGATGAAGCTCCCGACCATGCTCAGACTGTCCAGTTTTTTCCACAGGATCATCCCAAAAATTTTTGGAATCTATTCCAGGTGCTTGGCCTTCTCGGACCAGCTTGTCCTCTTCTCTAGAATGTACCCCATGTCGCACAGCGTGATTGTGTTTGGTTCTTCATGGATGTAGAACCATTTCTTGTACCAGTCGTCAAGCGACGTGTTCCATGGGCAGTGTAGGTACTGGGCCTTCATGCCGTCACGGAGATTGAGGTACACACCTCCGGCTATCTTCGAACCACCGCTTCCTTTCTTCCACAGACAGAAAAGATGGCAAAAAATATCGAAATGGGACTGGAAGCCGCCATATGCTTCGCAAAGATGAATGAAAGTGGCGACAAGGAGGATCGAGTTGGGATGTAGATTGCAAATCCCAATCTCATAGTAAAGATAGAGCCCCTAAAGAAAAGGATGTACCGGAACCCCAAATCCCCGCTTAAAGAAGTCTTTGAACACCACGATCTCACCTGGTTGTGGATAGGGGTATCCCTCGCCCTCCGGCGCACGCCATCCTATGAGCTCCTTGTTGTGGAGTACCCCCATGGTGATGAGGTCTTCGATGGTCTGCTCATTCCTTCTTGATTTCCACCACTCCTTCGCCATGACTCCTACTTTCTTCTGCGCGTCACTTTTTGCCATGAATTTGGCCTTGCTGATGAACGAGTAACTGGCGGAGCATTGATTGGTGGTGATTTCAGAGGTATTAGGGTTGGCAAGAGGAAGAAGATGGTTGCGGCTGTGAATGGCAATGGGGTTCAGTAAAAAGTAACTTACCTATCCTATACTGTATTTAACCCAAGAGTTATGCCATTTCGTCTGCCTGAGATTCTTGGGAGACGTGCGCACGCGCCGTAGACGGTTGTTTTCACAGCCTCAAGATCTATGCCAATATATGCGCCTCTTCGTTGCCAGTGTATGCGCCTCTTCGTTGCCAGTGTATGCGCCTCTTCATTACCAGTGTGAGAGGGCCCATGCTGACGGGTCTACTTACAGGTGCCACGCAACTATTTGCTTGAAAAGACAAGAAGGCAGTATGATGTGCTATACATGTCTCCTTTTTTGACCAGACGTGTCAGATTGGACTTGACAGAGCAAGTAAAAAAGTAAAAACAAAAAATAATAGTACAAGTGGCATATGGTTTTTTCGCCGCACTTCTCATGCTCGGGGAATGTCCAGACCACCGTCGTGCTCGGAGACTGTCCAGACCACCATCGTGCACGGGGGCTCTCCAGACCACTATCGTGCTCGGGGACTATTCCGACCACTCTCATGCTCGGGGACTGCCTCGACCACTCTCCGAACATTACTCAGAGACCGCTCTCCTTGGCTACATGTGATTTGTACTCACATACAGTTGAGAGGCATTTTATTTAGACCTTGCTACAAGGCTGATACCTCACCTTCCAGCAATCTCGGGGACTACATCGGTACGATGCACCTACCGGTGCATCTCGTACCGCTTGTACGATGATTGGATTTTCAACTTAATTGGGAATTCTTTTTAGACCCTGGCACCACGTGCCTGCGTCACCTACTACTAGGCTCGGGGACTAAGTGGGCACACTTCACCTTGCGGTGAATGTGTTTATTTTATCGACCCCTACGCTCTGACTGTTGGCCATAATAACTACTGTACAAGGGTCACTTACATTTCTTTTTAGAAATACAAGTGGGCACACTTGATCAGGAAAGAATTTTTTTTTCTTTTTTCTTTAGAGTGCCATGCATTCTTTGGACAACCAAAATCTTCAGCTATAATCGTGGTTTACTGCTCTCTGTGCGGACCAGAATACTAGCATATTTGCTTGGTCGATGTTTCAACCAGTTGTAGATGACGTGAAGACAGACTACATTAGCCGGAGAAGATCAAACGGCGTGTCGCAACATAATACATGGTGCTCGGGGACTAGCTATGGGGGTATTAACCCCTATAACCTTACGGCTAGGCTTGGGCCGGCCCAGTCCAGGGGGTCCGGTCCACTAGAAGATGACACGTGGCTCGGTCGATCTGCTCGGAGTCTCGCGCAAGGAGTCAAGACAGACTTGGAGATCAAGCAAGATCCTGGTCGGTTAGAATAGGAATCCTTATCAGGCCACCTATGGCAATTGTAACCGGTAAGGATTAGTTTCCAGATCTGTAACCCTGCCCCCTAGATTATATAAGGCAGGCAGGGGACCCCTCTAAAAACATCTCTCATTGACATACAGCAATACAATCAGACGTAGGACGTAGGTATTACACCTTTACGGCGGCCGAACCTGGATAAAACCTCGTGTTTGTCTTGCGTCACCATCTTGTTTGTAGCTTGCGCATCTGTCTGCCAATAATCTACTACCTTGTGCATACCCCTATGTAGACTGCTGACCACATTTCGTCGACAATCGGCTAGAACCTTTCAAGAAAATTAAAGGCAGCAAAATTGATTTTATACCAGCTACAACTTCATCTGAGGTAAAAACTCCTTAACCACCTCCAAGATCCGGAGGGAGGGAATTTTACTCAACGGACCAATAATTAGCTGCTATTAGTTTGGTGTGCTTAGGTAACAACATAGCTGTTGGCTTGGTGTCCATCTAATAGTTAGCTAACATAATAGCTAGGTCTATTGGATCCACCACAACTAATTTTTAGCAGCTAATAACTACTATCTGGTTGGATCCAACCAGACCCTCAAATCATGTTAAAGTGTTGTTAATTATGATCAATATAATATTAGCAATAATCAAAATTGATATGCTGTATTAGCAGCCAATAAGTGCCTATGCATGGTAGATTGGTATGGAGTGAATCTATATCATTAAAAATTTGATTTTCAAGGATCAAAATAGATATGACATTATTAGGCAGCATATGCTTACTTATGAAGTAAGATGAGAAATTGTAAATATAAGATTTAAATAGCTACCATCGGTGTAAACATTGAGTGGGTAAAATATATTAGAGGATATTGGTGCTACGAGTAAAAATCTCAAGATATGATATTTTCTAAGGAAAAAATGACAAAAATTGATTGCTCAAGGTTAATTTGGTTGTGGCTCAAGCCTATATAAGAAAAGAACCACAAGCATAGGGGCACTCAACTCTCTATAAGCGAACAACCACAAAGCATAGGAGCATCATCAAGGGACCAAGTAGCCTCTACTTTCAGAAGACTATCCTAGAGCATCATGGTGTGTTCCAAGAAGACCCTCGCAATTGTAGTTGTTCCGCTGCTGATGGCTCTCCTTGCCTCAACCGTTCTAGCAAGCCAAGGCAGCCGTGCCCTGTTAGGAGCAAAGCAGTGCTCCAAATCTCACAACTGCAACGAAAAGTCATGTGGGGCGACGTGCGCCGTCTTGGGGTTGAATGCTATTGGGGTATGCAATGTTGTTGGTGGGGTCTCCTCATGTTGTTGCGTCCCAAAACCATCCACCTCCATCGGCATCCGCCACTAGCTTGTTCGCTGATTCATCAATTTGTCGATTCAAGATAGAGAAAGTGCATTTTTGTTAGCAATATGTAATATGTTCTACAAGGGAAAAATGTGTGGCACAATGTATTACATGCATGCGCATGGCAAATAAGTGATGGTGTGTATCCTTAAATCAATTTAATACATAAATTGTGGTCATGCAAAACTTCACATTATGACGATACGTTTGATGATTTCTTGTCCTGCCTTGTTTTAGCCTTCTCTACCCAATTCCCAATGATTGGTAACAAGCATTTGGATGTGATGTCCTTCTTGTTGGTGTGTGATGTAGTGTGGATGGGCTTGCTAGCCTAGCGTTGTCCAGTCCTCCTAACCAGTGTGGGCTTGTTGCTACTTTTGGCACTACCAGTACTGCTAGATAGGGCACAAATATCACCTCCGTGATAGCTACGGTGCTTGAAATTGTGATATAAGGAGATGCATCTCCTATAGAGGGCGCTGGGGTGACAATGCGATAGTTGGGACTCATATAGATGTAGCTATTGATCAGCTCTCTAACAACGATGATGAGACCAGTGCCTCATAGTTCGTTATAACCTCTAGAACATACAATTCCGTTGCATATCCCGATGACAACTCAAGGTTTTCTTGTTGCAAACTCCTCCGATGATCTACTAGGAAATGAGAAAACTATATGCAAAATATGTTTCATACTGAGGGTATCACGGGCGATTGAGAGATCAATCCATCCAATCAACAAAAATAATCTATTAAACTTATTAACTTTTTTGTACCTAAACCTCTCCTAGTCCCCTTGATGTCCAGCGCATCTCTCTATGAGATCGGATGACCTTGAAGGTGGCTTTGATGATTTTATGGCAGCCCTGTTGTTCAATTTCCTGATGGGTCATCCCTTGAGGGCTTCACGGGTCTTTTTGGCAAAGAACTAGCGTTGAATCAGCCTCTCTATAAAGCTAGTCAGCCTCGCCATTTAGATCTATATCCGTGGTGTGTCTTGGACATGTGCAGTAATGGAGACGGGGATCCCGATCTTCCGTCAGGTGATGGTAACTATCGTTGTGGCGGAGAATGACACACCGATCCGGCTTCAGATCGAAAGATCGAACCCTGCAATCTTAGCACCACAGCTCCTCTGGTTATCAACCGAGTCACGGGCCAGATTGACCTCACCAAGAAGGCTAATCCCTGCCTGTGCAACGAAGAACACAAGCAAGAACAAGAAAGATCGCAACCAAATTACAGATGTATGATTAATCTCACGAGTTGGGGTCTCACAAACCGAAGAACGGCGAAACTGTTTCTTGACAGAATAATCTAAGCAAAACCCCAAACCCTCATGGAGGGGTGGCGGCTGTTTATGAAGACTCTAGGGTCATGCAAGACCCCTGGACGCGCCCCTAATGGGCCCAAACTCGATACATGGTCCAACAGACCAAAAGACGGTGTCGCAGCACCCTGGCAGATTCTGGACGCTGACTTGTTTCGACGATTCCCGTTGATTCCGAACAGCTTTTGACGTGAAACCAGTTGGATTGGCTTCCTTATCAAATTAGCTTTCCATCCATATGTGGATCATTGAAAACGGAGTCCAGATGCGTCCTGGGCGACCAGTTTAAGGCAGACTGGTCCTGGAGGCCGAGGCAGACTCGAATTCGTGTTGGACTGGGCCTCCGGCTTGTGTTGGACGTCCTTGCTGGTCATCATCACCTCCTCCACGTCCTCTTAGTCCCTCTTGACCCTCTCCAATGTTCCTAAGCAAGATAACATCATTAGGTAGTAGTCTATTCTCAAAAGTATAAAAAGGATCGCTTAAGAACGAGCTCACCTGTAAATTGAGTTGACGCATTCGAGCCCGGGTCATTGGACCTTGCATGACGGTTGGAGGATCAGCTGTTACATCCAAAGGAGTGATGTCCTCATCATCCTCCCCCTCTTGAATTGGAGTCGTCCTCGACTCAAGCTCATCTTCTTCTCCCAAATAAGGTTTCAAATCTGCAATGTTAAATGTGGGACTAACCCCGAACTCGGGTGGCAACTCAAGTTTGTATGCATTATCATTTATTTTCTCAAGAATCTTATAAGGACTAGCTGCTCTTGGCATTAATTTAGACTTACGTAGCTCAGGAAATCTATCTTTTCTTAAATGTAACCAAACCAAATCACCCGGTTCAAGTTTAATCTCTTTTCTACCTTTACTACCAGCAATTCTATACTTTTCATTCATGCTTTCAATATTTGCTTTAGTTGTTTCATGCAACTTACGAATAAAATCAGCACGCTCTCTAGCATCACTATGTATTCTCTCAGTGGTAGGTAAAGGCAAAAGATTAATAGGAGCACGGGGGTTAAAACCATACACTACCTGAAAAGGACTTACCTTGGTGGTGGAATGTTCCGCCCTGTTATATGCAAACTCCACATGTGGCAAACACTCTTCCCACATCTTCAAATTGCGCTTCAAAATGGCTCTCAACATGGTGGACAATGTTCGATTCACCACCTTAGTTTGCCCATCAGTTTGGGGATGACATGTTGTAGAAAACAGCAGCTTGGTCCCCAATTTATTCCACAATATGCGCCAAAAATGACTCAAGAATTTTGCATCACGATCTGAAACAATAGTAGAAGGCATACCATGCAAGCGAACAATTTCTTGAAAGAAAAGGTCAGCAATATGAACAGCATCGTCGCTCTTATGACAAGGAATAAAATGTGCCATCTTAGAAAAACGATCAACCACCACAAAAATACTATCCCTCCCCCTCTTAGTCTTTGGCAATCCCAACACAAAATCCATAGATATATCTGCCCAAGGAGTAGAAGGAACGGGAAGAGGCATATACAAACCATGTGGGTTCAAACGCGACTTAGCTTTTTGACATGTGGCACACCGAGCCACGTACCGCTCCACATCACGCCTCATCCTAGGCCAAAAGAAGTGTGTGGACAGCACCTCCTCCATCTTCTTGGCACCAAAATGTCCCATCAATCCGCCTCCATGTGCCTCCTGCAACAACAAAAGACAAACGGAACCAACTGGAATGCATAGGCGGTTAGCTCTAAACAAAAACCCATCGCTGATCATAAACTTATTCCATGTGCGTCCCTCTCTACAATTAATCAACACATCCTTAAAATCAAGATCAAGCGCATATTGTTCTTTAATGGATTGAAGACCAAAAATCCGGCAATCAAGTTGAGACAGCAATGTGTATCTTCTAGACAAAGCATCAGCAATCACATTATCCTTCCCTTTCTTATGTTTGATAATATAAGGAAAAGACTCAATAAATTCAACCCATTTAGCATGCCTACGATTCAGATTATTTTGAGAGCGAAGATACTTAAGCGATTCATGATCAGAATGAATAATAAATTCTTTAGGCCACAAATAATGACGCCACGTCTCTAAAGAACGGACAAGTGCATACAATTCTTTATCATACGTGGAATAATTAAGAACAGGACCATGTAATTTTTCACTAAAGTAAGCAACAGGTTTACCATCTTGCATCAAAACACCACCAATGCCAAGTCCACTAGCATCACATTCTAGCTCAAAAGTCTTACCAAAATTTGGAAGTTGCAGCAATGGTGCATGTGTAAGCTTGTCCTTCAAAGTGTCAAAGGACTCCTCATGTGCCTCTCCCCAATGAAACACCACTCCTTTCTTTGTTAACTCATGCAATGGGGCAGCAATGGTGCTGAAATCTTTGACGAAGCGGCGATAGAATCCTGCAAGACCAAGAAAACTCCTCACCTGTGTGACAGTTTGGGGAACCGGCCAGCTCTTTATGGCTTCAATTTTCATCTCGTCCACCTCAATTCCCTGTGGAGTTACAACATAGCCAAGAAAAGAAACTCGATCCGTGCAAAAGATGCACTTCTCAAGGTTACCAAATAAACGTGCATCACGTAAAGCATTAAAAACAGCACGTAAGTGATCCATATGTTCATCAAAAGACTTGCTGTAAATCAATATATCATCAAAGTAAACTACCACAAAATGACCAATAAAAACTCTTAAAACCTCATTCATTAAGCGCATGAAAGTGCTAGGTGCATTTGTCAAACCAAAAGGCATAACTAACCACTCATACAACCCGAATTTGGTTTTAAATGCAGTTTTCCATTCATCTCCAAGTTTCATTCTAATCTGGTGGTATCCACTTCGCAAGTCAATCTTAGTGAAAATTATAGAACCACACAACTCATCAAGCATGTCGTCTAGCCTAGGAATAGGATGACGATACCGAATAGTAATATTATTGATGGCTCTACAATCAACACACATACGCCAACTTCCATCTTTCTTAGGAACCAAAAGTACAGGAACGGCACAAGGACTAAGGCTTTCACGTACATACCCGCGGTCCAAAAGGTCTTGGACTTGCCGCTGAATTTCCTTAGTCTCCTCAGGATTGGTTCGATATGCAGCTCGGTTGGGCAAGGTCGCTCCCGGAATCAAATCAATTTGATGCTCTATCCCTCTCATAGGTGGCAGCCCTGGGGGTATCTCAGCTGGAAAAATGTCCTCATACTCCTGCAAAAGGTTAGTGATAGCAGGAGGTACCGAGCTAACAATATCATCAAGTGAAAACATAGCTCGTTTGCATACCAAAGCATAGCAAATATCATCAACAGAAATTTCAGCAAAGTCACTTTTTGTTGTAAGCATAACACCACCCTTCAATTTAATCCCCTCAGCCTTAGAAATAGATGTAGACTTATCCCTTTTAGGTGGGAAAATAGAATTAGCAACTTGCTAATTTTCAGATTGAACATCATTCAAACTAGCAGTACGTTCTCTATCAGCTTGTACAATTTGAGCAGGGGTCAAAGGTACCAAAGTAATTTTCTTTCCTTTATGCACAAAAGTGTATTTATTACTTCTACCATGGTGTGTAGCATCATTATCATGTTCCCAAGGACGACCCAATAAAAGTGAACAAGCTTGCATAGGTACCACATCACAATCAACAGAATCAGCATAAGAACCAATAGAAAATGAAACTCTACAAGTTTGTGTTACCTTTGCTTTACCAGAATCATTTAGCCATTGAATATGATATGGACGTGGGTGTGGGCGTGTGGTCAAGCTAAGCTTCTTGACCAAATCAGAACTCACCAAATTGTTGCAGCTACCTCCATCAATAATGACACGTGCTCGTCGATCGCTGATGACGAAGAAAATCTAGAACAAGTTATGGCATTGTAGCTTCTCAGGCTGCTGGACTTGTGAGCTGAGCACCCGCTGTACAATAATGCTCCTATAGGACGCTGTGGCCTCGTCACCAAGGACTTCGCCATCCTCCTCATCTACATCTTGGTCTTCTTCATCCTCAATGTCAGAGGTGCTGATGTAACCATCTTCTGTAGCAATATATGCCCGCTGACATGGGCAGTCCTTCTGCACATGGCCAATGCCATGGCAGCGATGGCACTGAATACCCGAAGTACATCCCGTCGATGCAACGGATGAGGAACTCTTGGTAGGCACCTGCAAAGAATTTTTACCTGAATCTGAAGGTCGTGCGGGAGGTGTCTTAGGTGTAGCGGAAACTCCAGAGGCTGTTGGTCGCTTGCTCGCTGGTGGAGGCGTCCAAAAAGTGGTTGGCTTGGTCAGCCCCGAAGATGGTGTCGAGCATGGCGTGTATGTGCTGGTGCTGACCTTGCTCTTGCCCTGCTATTCACGCCCCTGCAATTCCTTTTCTGCAAGCATAGCAAACTGAAACAACTGGTTGACAGTGTTAAATTCTTTATAATCAACAATGTCCTGAATGTCACGCCTCAAACTAGAATAAAAACGACAAATGGCATCTTCGTTTCCCTCTACAACACTACAGCGCATCAATCCCTTTTGGAGCTCACCATAGTAATCCTGTACAGATTTATCTCCTTGTTCTAAACGCATCAATTTCTTACGCAAGTCTCTATGATAAGAAGGAGGAACAAAACGATCACGCATAGCTACCTTAAGTTCTTCCCATGTACCAGGTAAAGCATCCTGTGCAGCTAGCCCATTCCACCAAATAATGGCAAAATCCTTAAACTCACTAGTAGCTTGTCTAACTCTATGCTGCTCAGGTACAAGGTGGGCACTAAACTTTTGTTCTACCGTCATCTCCCAATCAAGATATCCCTCAGCATCATAATGACCCGAAAAAGATGGTATTGTGAACTTAATCTTAGCATAAGGATCATCGGGCACACGGCGATTATTACCTTGACGGTGGTGGTGATGGACACCACCCATACCTGTCGTGTTGCGGCGTAGACGTTGTCGTAATCTCTCTTGTCGGATAGCTGCTCGACCTATGTTTCCAGCGGCATCATGCACCGTGTCTTGACCATCGGTGTTGCTACCAGAAACGTCGTTGTTGCCCGCCATGAAGGTTTCCAACTCAGTAACCTTGTCGGTTAGCGTGGAAATTCTCTTGTCCAATCTCTCCATGCTATTGCCAATGTTGAGTTCAATGAGTGCGTCAGTGACGGCCTTCCTGACGGCCTCATTCATCCTTTTTTGGGCATCCTCTACAACAGCTTGTAGTTGCTCTTGGCTGACACACTCGCTGAAACCCTTAGGATTGTTATCTGCAGTCTGTTCACCTCCTGCCATTGAAAACACAAAAACAGGAACAAACAGGTGAAAGTTATCCCTACCAAATGACTACGTGGTTGTAGTGGTGTCACTTTTCACAGCAAGTGGAAGCGTCTTACCAAGCTCTTACCAAGTTCTTACCAACACAAGCAGTGGGCGGTACAACCGGCGGTTGGTTCGTGATACCTGTGAGGTAGTGGTACCGAGATTGCAAGGCCCTTTGTCTGTACTGATCTGAAGAATTTGTGGAGCTTGGAAGGCAAACAAAGAGTAATATGTATATTTGGCACACAAGTCAGTAACAGAAAGTAATGCTGAATTATAGTCCAAAGTACTTGTTCTCGTTGCTGGTCTAAAGTGTTGCAAGTACTAGGTTATGACAAAAGTATGGTGGATAGCAAGGTGATAGGTATGAGAAAAACAAGTATGGTGGATGGACACAGCAACACAAACAAGGAACCAGACAGCACACGCAAACACAGCTCACTTTGGGCTTCTCTATGTGCTCCTCTAGATATTGTTCCTCTTTTGCCCCTCTCTTTTTTTCTATTTTTTGGGCTGTCGTTGTTTTTTTGGGAAATTTCAACTTTTTTATTTTATTTTATTGATATTTTTCCTTTACTTAGGAGCACAAAAGCAGTAACCACAGAAAATATGAGCTCAAACAAGTGTAAGACGTGGCCTGTGGAATTTTTAGAAAATTGGATGAAAATTGACAAAAACCTTGTGACCACGAAACGAGATCTTGTGACCACTTTTTGGCCAATCTAAAAATTCCGAACCCTGACAAAGCGGGGGATGGGCGGATCCGAAATTTTTTTCTGATCGATTTGCATATATGGAACGTCGAAAACGGAGTTCGTATGCGAAAACTAGATCAGTTTTAAGAATTGGCTCCGAATTAGAGGACAAAACGGGAACAATGTGTGCAAAATTGGTCACAACAGCCAAGATTTGATGGAAACGATGGGGGGAAACACATGAACTGGACTCTAACATGACCTAACCAGCAACAAGACCTCGACCAGGACACAAACTCAACACGACGGACTCTGAAACTGAAATATGCAAAGGCTATGGCGCGGAAGGTTCTAGGATAGGAAAAACGAGTATGGCACTGGACTATGGGACGAATACGAAACACTCAAACTAGGGAATAACAAGTGAACCTGACGGTATACCTTAGCTCTGATTACCACTTAATGGAGACGGGGATCCCGATCTTCCGTCAGGTGATGGTAACTATCGTTGTGGCGGAGAATGACACACCGATCCGGCTTCAGATCGAAAGATCGAACCCTGCAATCTTAGCACCACAGCTCCTCTGGTTATCAACCGAGTCACGGACCAGATTGACCTCGCCAAGAAGGCTAATCCCTGCCTGCGCAACGAAGAACACAAGCAAGAACAAGAAAGATCGCAACCAAATTGCAGATGTATGATTAATCTCATGAGTTGGGGTCTCACAAACCAAAGAACGGCGAAACTGTTTCTTGACAGAATAATCTAAGCAAAACCCCAAACCCTCATGGAGGGGCGGCGGCTGTTTATGAAGACTCTAGGGTCGTGCAAGACCCCTGGACGCGCCCCTAATGGGCCCAAACTCGATACATGGTCCAACGGACCAAAAGACGGTGTCGCAGCACCCTGGCAGATTCTGGACTCTAACTTTTTTCGACGATTTCCGTTGATTCCGAACAGATTTTGACGTGAAACCAGTTGGATTGGCTTCCTTATCAAATTAGCTTTCCATCCATATGTGGATCATCGAAAACGGAGTCCGGATACGTCCTGGGTGACCAGTTTAAGGCAGACTGGTCCTGGAGGCCGAGGCAGACTCGAATTCGTGTTGGACTGGGCCTCCGGCTTGTGTTGGACGTCCTTGCTGGTCATCATCACCTCCTCCACGTCCTCTTAGTCCCTCTTGACCCTCTCCAATGTTCCTAAGCAAGATAACATCATTAGGTAGTAGTCTATTCTCAAAAGTATGAAAAGGATCGCTTAAGAACGAGCTCACCTGTAAATTGAGTTGACGCATTCGAGCCCGGGTCATTGGACCTTGCATGACCGTTGGAGGATCAGCTGTTACATCCAAAGGAGTGATGTCCTCATCATGCAGCCCGGACGATCAAGCCCATGCTAGTGTGTGACCGGAATTCACATCAACACACCTTTTATCAACTTTGCTGGGGAAGGAAGCAAACATATCTACTACTATGGCCGATGGTATGCAAGATGGTTCGACTGATCCAAGCAATCCCATGTACATCATGAAGCCTTTGGCCAATAAACTTCCTACTGAGATTTGCAAGAAGCTACAGAAGAGGGCATAGGTCGGAGTTCTTACTAATCTATAGTATGATCAAGTGTGCTTTATAGTGGATCGGCTAGAACCTTTCAAGAAGATTAAGGCATCAAAATTGATTTTATTCCTGCTACAACTTCATCTGAGGTAAAAAAATCCTCAACCACCTCCACGATCTGGGGGAAGGGAATTTTACTCAACTGACCAATAATTAGCTGCAATTAGTTTGGTGTGCTTAGGTAACAAGATACTTGTTGGCTTGGTGTCCATCAAATAGTTACCTAACCTAATAGCCAGGTCTATTGGATCCACCACAACTAATTTTTAGCAGCTAATAACTACTATCTGGTTGGATCCAACCCGACCCTCAAATCATGTTAAAGTGTTGTTAATTATGATCAATATAATATTAGCAGTAATCAAAATTGATATGGTGTATTAGCAGCCAATAAGTGCCTATGCATGGTACATTGGTATGGAGTGAATCTATATCATTAAAATTTTTATTTTCAAGGATATTGGTGTAAACATTATTATGCGGCATATGCTTACTTATGAAGTAAGATGAGAAATTGTAAATGTATGATTTAAATAGCTACCATCGGTGTAAACAGTGAGTGGGTCAAATATATTAGAGGATATTGGTGCTATGAGTAAAAATCTCAAGATATGATATTTTTTAAGGAAAAATGACAAAAATTGATTGCTCAAGGTTAATTTGGTTGTGGTTCAAGCCTATATTAGAAAAGACCCACAAGCACGGGGGTACTCAATGCTCTATAAGCGAACAACCACAAAGCAAAGGAGCATCTTCAAGGGACCAAGTAGCCTCTACTTACGGAAGCCTAGCCTAGAGCTTCATGGCGTGTTCCAAGAAGACTCTCGCTATTGTCGTTGTTCCGCTGCTGATGGCTCTCCTTGCCTCGGCCGTTCCAGCAAGCCAATGAAGTCGTGCCCTGTTAGGAGTAGAGCAGTGCTCCAAATCTGACAACTGCAATGAACAGTCGTTTGGGGCGACATGCGTTGTCTTGGGGTTGAATGCTATTGGGGTATGCAACATTGTTGGTGGGGTCTCATCCTGTTGTTGCGTCCCAAAACCATCCACCTCCATCGGCATCCGCCACTAGCTTGTTCACTAATTCATCAATTTGTCGATTCAAGATAGAGAAACTACATTTTTGTTAGCAATATGTAATATGTTCTACAAGGGACAAATAATGGAAATGGGGATCCTGATCTTCCATCAGGTACTGATAACTATCGTTGTGGTGGAGAATGACACACCGATCTAGCTTCAGATCGAAAGATCGAACCCTGCAATTCTTAGCACCACAACTCCTCTGGTTATCAACCGAGACATGGATCCAGTTGACCTTGCCAAGAAGGCTAATCTCTACCTGCGCAACGATGAACACAAGCAAGAACAAGAAAGAAAGCAACCAAATTATAGATGAATGATTAATCTCACGAAGTTGGGGTCTCACAAACCGATGAACGGCGAAACTATTCTTGACAGATTAATCTAAGCAAAACCCAAAACCTAATGATGGTGGCGGCGTATGATTATAAAGGTCTTAGGGTCGTCGCCTACCCTGGACGCGCCCCTAATGGGCCCAAACACGATACATGGTCCAACGGACCAAAAGACGGTGTCGCAGCACCCTGGCAAATTCTGGATGCTGACTTGTTTTGACGATTTCTATTGATTCTGAAGGTCTTTTGATGTGAGACCACTTGTATTGGCTTCCTTATAAATTATCTTTCCAACCATATGTGGATCGTCGAAAACAGAGTCCGGATGCGTCCTGGGTGACCAGTTTAAGGCAGACTGGTCCTGTAGGCCGAGGTAGACTCGAAATCATGTTGGATCGGGCCTCCGGTTTCTATTGAACGTCCTTGCTGGTCATCAATGCCTCCACCTCTTCCTCTAAGTTCCTCATGACCCTCTCCAATGTTCCTAAGTAAGATAACATCATTAGGTAGTAGTCTATTCTCAAAAGTATGAAAAGGATCACTTAAGAACGAGCTCACCTCTAAATTGAGTTGACGCATTTGAGCCCGAGTCGTTGGACCTTGCATGACGGTTCGAGGATCAGCGGATACATTCAAAGGAGTGATGTCCTCATCATCCTCCCCCTCTTGAAACTGAGTCATCCTCGACTCAAGCTCATCTTCTTCTCCCAAATAAGGCTTCAAATCTGCAATGTTAAAGGTGGGACTAACCCCAAACTCGGATGGCAACTCAAGTTTGTAGGCATTATCATTTATTTTCTCAATTATCTTATAAGGACCAGCTGCTCTTGGCATTAATTTAGACTTACATAGCTCAGGAAATCTATCTTTTCTCAAATGTAACCAAATCAAATCATCTGGTTCAAGTTTAATTTCTTTTGTACCTTTACTACCAGCAATTCTATACTTTTCATTCATTCTTTCAATATTTGCTTTAGTTGTTTCATGCAACTTACGAATGAAATCAGCATGCTCTCTAGCATCACTATGTGTTCTCTTAGTGGTAGGTAAAGGCAAAAGATCAATAGGAGCACGAGGGTTAAAACCATACACTACCTGAAAAGGACTTACCTTGGTGGTGGAATGTTCCGCCCTGTTATATGCAAACTCCACATGCGGCAAACACTCTTCCCACATCTTCAAATTGCGCTTCAAAATTGCTCTCAACATGGTGGACAATGTTCGATTCACTACCTCAGTTTGCCCATCAGTTTGGGGATGACATGTTGTAGAAAACAGCAGCTTGGTCCCCAATTTATTCCACAAAGTGCTCCAAAAATGACTCAAGAATTTTGCATCATGATCTAAAACAATAGTAGAAGGCATACCATGCAAGCGAACAATTTCTTGAAAGAAAAGGTCAGCAATATGAACAGCATCGTCGCTCTTATGACAAGGAATAAAATGTGCCATCTTAGAAAAACGATCAACCACCACAAAAATACTATCCTTCCCCCTCTTAGTCCTTGGCAAACCCAACACAAAATCCATAGATATATCAGCCCAAGGAGTAGAAGGAACAGGAAGAGGCATGTACAAACCATGTGGGTTCAACCGTGACTTAACTTTTTGACATGTGGTGCACCAAGCCACATACCATTCTACATCTCGCCTCATCCTAGGCCAAAAGAAATGTGTGGACAGCACCTCCTCTGTCTTCTTGGCTCCAAAATGTCCCATCAATCTGCCTCCATGTGCCTCCTGCAACAACAAAAGATGAACAGAGCCAACTGGAATGCATAGGCAGTTAGCTCTAAACAAAAACCCATCATAGATCATAAACTTATTCCATCTACGTCCTTCTCTACAATTTAGCAACACGTCCTTAAAATCAGGATCAAGCGCATATTGTTCTTTTACTGATTCAAGCCTAAAAATCCGACAATCAAGTTGGGATAGCAATGTATATCGTCTAGACAAAGCATCAGCAATCACATTATCCTTTTCTTTCTTGTGTTTGATAATATAAGGAAAAGATTCAATAAATTCAACCCATTTAGCATGCCTATGATTCAGATTATGTTGAGAGCAAAGATACTTAAGTGATTTATGATCAGAATGAATAACAAATTCTTTAGGCCATAAATAATGATGCCATGTCTCTAAAGAACGGACAAGTGCATACAATTCCTTATCATACGTGGAATAATTCAGAACACGACCATGCAATTTTTTACTAAAGTAAGCAATGGGTTTACCATCTTGCATCAAAACACCCCCAATGCCAACTCCACTAGCATCACATTCTAGCTCAAAAGTCTTACCAAAATTTGGAAGTTGCAGCAATGGTGCGTGTGTGAGCTTGTCCTTCAAAGTGTCAAAGGACTCCTCATGTGCCTTTCCCCAATGAAACACCACCCCTTTCTTCGTCAACTCATGCAATGGGGCAGTAATGGTGCTGAAATCTTTGACGAAGCGGCGGTAGAATCCTGCAAGATCAAGAAAACTCCTCACCTGTGTTACGGTTTGGGGAACCGGCCAGCTCTTTATGGCTTCAATTTTCATCTCGTCCACCTCAATTCCCTATGGAGTTACAACATAGCCAAGAAAAGAAACTCGATCCATGCAAAAGATGCACTTCTCAAGGTTACCAAACAAACGTGCATCACGTAAAGCATTAAAAACAGCACGTAAGTGATCCATATGTTCATCAAAAGACTTGCTATAAATCAATATATCATCAAAGTAAACTACCACAAAACGACAAATAAAAGCTCTCAAAACCTCATTCATTAAGCGCATGAAAGTGCTAGGTGCATTGGTCAAACCAAAAGACATTACTAACCACTCATACAACCCGAATTTGGTTTTAAACATGGTTTTCCATTCATCTCCAAGTTTCATTCTAATTTGGTGGTAGCCACTTCGCAAGTCAATCTTGGTGAAAATTATAGAACCACACAACTCATCAAGCATGTCATCTAGCCTAGGAATAGGATGACGATACCAAATAGTAATATTATTGATGGCTCTACAATCAACACACATACGCCAAGTTCCATCTTTCTTAGGAACCAAAAGTACAGGAACGGCACAAGGACTAAGGCTTTCACGTACATACCCGTGGTCCAAAAGGTCTTGGACTTGCCGTTGAATTTCCTTAGTCTCCTCAGGATTGGTTCGATAGGCAGCTCGGTTGGCTAAGGTTGCTCCCGGAATCAAATCGATTTGATGCTCTATCCCTCTCATAGGTGGCAGCCCCGGGGGTATCTCAGCTGGAAAAATGTCCTCATACTCCTACAAAAGGTTAGTGACAGCAGGAGGCACCGAGCTAACAATATCATCAAGCGAAAACATAGCTCGTTTGCATACCAAAGCATAGCAAATATCATCATCAGAAATTTCAGCAAAGTCACATTTTGTTGCAAGCATAACACCACCCTTCAATTTAATCCCTTCGGCCCTAGAAATAGATGTAGACTTATCCTTTTTAGGTGGGAGAATAGAATTAGCAACTTGTTGATTTTTAGATTGAACATCATTCAAACTAGCGGCGTGTTCTCTATCAGCTTGTACAATTTGAGCAGGGGTCAAAGGTACCAAAGTAATTTTCTTTCCTTTATGCACAAAGGTGTATTTATTACTTATACCATGATGTGTAGCATCATTATCATGTTCCCAAGGATGACCCAACAAGAGTGAATAAGCTTGCATAGGTACCACATCACAATCAATAGAATCAGCATAAGAACCAATGGAAAATGATACTCTGCAAGTTTGTGTTACCTTTGCTTTACTAGAATCATTTAGCCACTAAATATGGTATGGACGTGGGTGCGGGCATGTGGTCAAGCCAAGCTTCTTGACCAATTCAGAACTCACTAAATTATTGCAGCTACCTCCATCAATAATGACACGTGCTCGATGGTTGCTGATGATGAAGAAAATCTGGAACAAGTTATGGTGTTGTAGCTTCTTAGGTTGCTGTACTTGTGAGCTGAGCACCCGCTATACAATGATGCTCCTATAGGATGCCGTGGCCTCGTCACCAAGGATTTCTCCGTCCTCCTCATATGTGTCTTGGTCTTCTTCATCCTCAATGTCAGAGGTGCTGATGTAACCATCTTCTGTAGCAATGTATGCCCACTGACTTGGGCAGTCCTTCTGCACATGGCCAATGCCATGGCAGCGGTGGCACTGAATGCCCAAAGTGTGTCCTGTCGATGCAATGGATGAGGCACTCTTGGTAGGCACCTGCAAAGAATTTTTACCTAAATCTGAAGGTTATGCAGGAGGTGCCTTAGGTGTAGCGGTAACTCCAGACGCTGCTGGTCGCTTGCTCACTGGTGGAGGTGCTTGAAAAGTGGTTGGCTTGGTCAAATCCAAAGATGGTGCCAAGCGTGGCGTGTATGTGGTGCTGACCTTACTCTTGCTCTGCTGTTCTCGCCCCTGCAATTCCTTTTCTGCAAGCATAACAAACTAAAACAACTGGTTGACAGTGTTAAATTCTTTATAATCAACAATGTCTTGAATCTCGTGCCTCAAACCCGAATAAAAACGACAAATGGAATCTTTGTTCCCCTCCACAACACTACAACGCATCAATCCCTTTTGGAGCTCGCCATAGTAATCCTGTATAGATTTCTCTCCTTGTTCTAAACGCATCAATTTCTTATGCAAGTCCTTATGATAAGGAGGAACAAAATGATCACGCATAGCTATCTTAAATTCTTCCCACGTACCAGGTAAAGCATCATGCGCAGCTAGCCCATTCCACCAAATAATGGCAAAGTCCTTAAACTCACTAGTAGCTTGTCAAACTCTATGATGCTTAGGCACAAGGTGGGCACTAAACTTTTGTTCTACCGTCATCTCCCAATCAAGATATCCCTCAGCATCATAATGACCCAAAAAAGATGGTATTGTGAACTTAATCTTAGCATAAGGATCATCGGGCACTCGATGATTATTACCTTGATGGTGGAGGACACCACCCATACCTATCATGTTGCAGCGAAGACGTCGTCGTAATCTTGCTTGTCAGAAGGCTGCTTGATCTATGTTCCTAGTGGCATCATGCACCGTGTCTTCTGGCAAGAGACCATCAGTGTTGCTACCGGAGACATTGTTGTTGACCGCCACCAAGGTTTCAAACTCAGTAACCTTGTCGGTTAGCGTGGAAATTCGTTTGTCCAACCTCTCCATGTTGTTGCCAATGTTGAGTTCAATGAGTGCGTTAGTGACGGCCTTCCTGATGGCCTCATTCATCCTTTTTTGGGCATTATCTACAGTAGCTTGCAGTTGCTCTTGGCGGACACACTCATTGAAATCCTTGGGGCTGTTATCTCCAGTCTGATCACCTCCTGCCATTGTAAACACAAAAACAGGAAGACTCTCGCTATTGACGTTGTTCCGCTGCTGATGGCTCTCCTTGCCTCGGTCGTTCCAGCAAGCCAACGAAGTCATGCCCTGTTAGGAGTAGAGCAGTGCTCCAAATCTGACAATTGCAATGAACAGTCGTTTGGGGCGACATGCGCTGTCTTGGGGTTGAATGTTATTGGGGTATGCAACATTGTTGGTGGGGTCTCGTCCTGTTGTTGCGTCCCAAAACCATCCACCTCCATCGGCATCCGCCACTAGCTTGTTCACTAATTCATCAATTTGTCGATTCAAGATAGAGAAACTACATTTTTGTTAGCAATATGTAATATGTTCTACAAGGGACAAATAATGGAAATGGGGATCCTGATCTTCCATCAGGTACTGATAACTATCGTTGTGGTGGAGAATGACACACCGATCTAGCTTCAGATCGAAAGATCGAACCCTGCAATTCTTAGCACCACAACTCCTCTGGTTATCAACCGAGACACGGATCCGGTTGACCTTGCCAAGAAGGCTAATCTCTACCTGCGCAACGATGAACACAAGCAAGAACAAGAAAGAAAGCAACCAAATTATAGATGAATGATTAATCTCACAAAGTTGGGGTCTCACAAACCGATGAACGGCGAAACTATTCTTGACAGATTAATCTAAGCAAAACCCAAAACCTAATGATGGTGGCGGCGTATGATTATAAAGGTCTTAGGGTCGTCGCCTACCCTGGACGCGCCCCTAATGGGCCCAAACACGATACATGGTCCAACGGACCAAAAGACGGTGTCGCAGCACCCTGGCAGATTCTGGATGCTGACTTGTTTTGACGATTTCTGTTGATTCTAAAGGTCTTTTGATGTGAGACCACTTGTATTGGCTTCCTTATAAATTATCTTTCCAACCATATGTGGATCGTCGAAAACAGAGTCCGGATGCGTCCTGGGTGACCAATTTAAGGCAGACTGGTCCTGTAGGCCGAGGTAGACTCGAAATCATGTTGGATCGGGCCTCTGGTTTCTATTGAACGTCCTTGCTGGTCATCAATGCCTCCACCTCTTCCTCTAAGTTCCTCATGACCCTCTCCAATGTTCCTAAGTAAGATAACATCATTAGGTAGTAGTCTATTCTCAAAAGTATGAAAAGGATCACTTAAGAACGAGCTCACCTCTAAATTGAGTTGATGCATTTGAGCCCGAGTCGTTGGACCTTGCATGACGGTTGGAGGATCAGCGGATACATTCAAAGGAGTGATGTCCTCATCATCCTCCCCCTCTTGAAACTGAGTCATCCTCGACTCAAGCTCATCTTCTTCTCCCAAATAAGGCTTCAAATCTGCAATGTTAAAGGTGGGACTAACCCCAAACTCGGATGGCAACTCAAGTTTGTAGGCATTATCATTTATTTTCTCAATTATCTTATAAGGACCAGCTGCTCTGGCATTAATTTAGACTTACGTAGCTCAGGAAATCTATCTTTTCTCAAATGTAACCAAATCAAATCATCCGGTTCAAGTTTAATTTCTTTTCTACCTTTACTATCAGCAATTCTATACTTTTCATTCATTCTTTCAATATTTGCTTTAGTTGTTTCATGCAACTTACGAATGAAATCAGCACGCTCTCTAGCATCACTATGTGTTCTCTTAGTGGTAGGTAAAGGCAAAAGATCAATAGGAGCGCGAGGGTTAAAACCATACACTACCTGAAAAGGACTTACCTTGGTGGTGGAATGTTCCACCCTGTTATATGCAAACTCCACATGCGGCAAACACTCTTCCCACATCTTCAAATTGCGCTTCAAAATTGCTCTCAACATGGTGGACAATGTTCGATTCACTACCTCAGTTTGCCCATCAGTTTGGGGATGACATGTTGTAGAAAACAGCAGCTTGGTCCCCAATTTATTCCACAAAGTGCTCCAAAAATGACTCAAGAATTTTGCATCATGATCTAAAACAATAGTAGAAGGCATACCATGCAAGCGAACAATTTCTTGAAAGAAAAGGTCAGCAATATGAACAGCATCATCGCTCTTATGACAAGGAATAAAATGTGCCATCTTAGAAAAACGATCAACCACCACAAAAATACTATCCTTCCCCCTCTTAGTCCTTGGCAAACCCAACACAAAATCCATAGATATATCAGCCCAAGGAGTAGAAGGAACAGGAAGAGGCATGTACAAACCATGTGGGTTCAACCGTGACTTAACTTTTTGACATGTGGTGCACCAAGCCACATACCATTCTACATCTCGCCTCATCCTAGGCCAAAAGAAATGTGTGGACAGCACCTCCTCTGTCTTCTTGGCTCCAAAATGTCCCATCAATCTGCCTCCATGTGCCTCCTGCAACAACAAAAGATGAACAGAGCCAACTGGAATGCATAGGCAGTTAGCTCTAAACAAAAACCCATCATAGATCATAAACTTATTCCATCTACGTCCTTCTCTACAATTTAGCAACACGTCCTTAAAATCAGGATCAAGCGCATATTGTTCTTTTACTGATTCAAGCCTAAAAATCCGACAATCAAGTTGGGATAGCAATGTATATCGTCTAGACAAAGCATCAGCAATCACATTATCCTTTTCTTTCTTGTGTTTGATAATATAAGGAAAAGATTCAATAAATTCAACCCATTTAGCATGCCTATAATTCAGATTATGTTGAGAGCAAAGATACTTAAGTGATTTATGATCAGAATGAATAACAAATTCTTTAGGCCATAAATAATGATGCCATGTCTCTAAAGAACGGACAAGTGCATACAATTCCTTATCATACGTGGAATAATTCAGAACAGGACCATGCAATTTTTTACTAAAGTAAGCAATGGGTTTACCATCTTGCATCAAAACACCCCCAATGCCAACTCCACTAGCATCACATTCTAGCTCAAAAGTCTTACCAAAATTTGGAAGTTGCAGCAATGGTGCGTGTGTGAGCTTGTCCTTCAAAGTGTCAAAGGACTCCTCATGTGCCTTTCCCCAATGAAACACCACCCCTTTCTTCGTCAACTCATGCAATGGGGCAGTAATGGTGCTGAAATCTTTGACGAAGCGGCGGTAGAATCCTGCAAGATCAAGAAAACTCCTCACCTGTGTTATGGTTTGGGGAACCGGCCAGCTCTTTATGGCTTCAATTTTCATCTCGTCCACCTCAATTCCCTATGGAGTTACAACATAGCCAAGAAAAGAAACTCGATCCGTGCAAAAGATGCACTTCTCAAGGTTACCAAACAAACGTGCATCACGTAAAGCATTAAAAACAGCACGTAAGTGATCCATATGTTCATCAAAAGACTTGCTATAAATCAATATATCATCAAAGTAAACTACCACAAAACGACAAATAAAAGCTCTCAAAACCTCATTCATTAAGCGCATGAAAGTGCTAGGTGCATTGGTCAAACCAAAAGACATTACTAACCACTCATACAACCCGAATTTGGTTTTAAACATGGTTTTCCATTCATCTCCAAGTTTCATTCTAATTTGGTGGTAGCCACTTCGCAAGTCAATCTTGGTGAAAATTATAGAACCACACAACTCATCAAGCATGTCATCTAGCCTAGGAATAGGATGACGATACCAAATAGTAATATTATTGATGGCTCTACAATCAACACACATACGCCAAGTTCCATCTTTCTTAGGAACCAAAAGTACAGGAACGGCACAAGGACTAAGGCTTTCACGTACATACCCGTGGTCCAAAAGGTCTTGGACTTGCCGTTGAATTTCCTTAGTCTCCTCAGGATTGGTTCGATAGGCAGCTCGGTTGGCTAAGGTTGCTCCCGGAATCAAATCGATTTGATGCTCTATCCCTCTCATAGGTGGCAGCCCCGGGGGTATCTCAGCTGGAAAAATGTCCTCATACTCCTACAAAAGGTTAGTGACAGCAGGAGGCACCGAGCTAACAATATCATCAAGCGAAAACATAGCTCGTTTGCATACCAAAGCATAGCAAATATCATCATCAGAAATTTCAGCAAAGTCACATTTTGTTGCAAGCATAACACCACCCTTCAATTTAATCCCTTCGGCCCTAGAAATAGATGTAGACTTATCCTTTTTAGGTGGAAGAATAGAATTAGCAACTTGTTGATTTTTAGATTGAACATCATTCAAACTAGCGGCGTGTTCTCTATCAGCTTGTACAATTTGAGCAGGGGTCAAAGGTACCAAAGTAATTTTCTTTCCTTTATGCACAAAGGTGTATTTATTACTTCTACCATGATGTGTAGCATCATTATCATGTTCCCAAGGATGACCCAACAAGAGTGAATAAGCTTGCATAGGTACCACATCACAATCAATAGAATCAGCATAAGAACCAATGGAAAATGATACTCGCAAGTTTGTGTTACCTTTGCTTTACTAGAATCATTTAGCCACTAAATATGGTATGGACGTGGGTGCGGGCATGTGGTCAAGCCAAGCTTCTTGACCAATTCAGAACTCACTAAATTATTGCAGCTACCTCCATCAATAATGACACGTGCTCGATGGTTGCTGATGATGAAGAAAATCTGGAACAAGTTATGGTGTTGTAGCTTCTTAGGTTGCTGTACTTGTGAGCTGAGCACCCGCTATACAATGATGCTCCTATAGGATGCCGTGGCCTCGTCACCAAGGATTTCTCCGTCCTCCTCATATGTGTCTTGGTCTTCTTCATCCTCAATGTCAGAGGTGCTGATGTAACCATCTTCTGTAGCAATGTATGCCCACTGACTTGGGCAGTCCTTCTGCACATGGCCAATGCCATGGCAGCGGTGGCACTGAATGCCCAAAGTGTGTCCTGTCGATGCAATGGATGAGGCACTCTTGGTAGGCACCTGCAAAGAATTTTTACCTAAATCTGAAGGTTATGCAGGAGGTGCCTTAGGTGTAGCGGTAACTCCAGACGCTGCTGGTCGCTTGCTCACTGGTGGAGGTGCTTGAAAAGTGGTTGGCTTGGTCAAATCCAAAGATGGTGCCGAGCGTGGCGTGTATGTGGTGCTGACCTTACTCTTGCTCTGCTGTTCTCGCCCCTGCAATTCCTTTTCTGCAAGCATAACAAACTAAAACAACTGGTTGACAGTGTTAAATTCTTTATAATCAACAATGTCTTGAATCTCGCGCCTCAAACCCGAATAAAAACAACAAATGGAATCTTTGTTCCCCTCCACAACACTACAACGCATCAATCCCTTTTGGAGCTCGCCATAGTAATCCTGTATAGATTTCTCTCCTTGTTCTAAACGCATCAATTTCTTATGCAAGTCCTTATGATAAGGAGGAACAAAATGATCACGCATAGCTATCTTAAATTCTTCCCACGTACCAGGTAAAGCATCATGCGCAGCTAGCCCATTCCACCAAATAATGGCAAAGTCCTTAAACTCACTAGTAGCTTGTCAAACTCTATGATGCTTAGGCACAAGGTGGGCACTAAACTTTTGTTCTACCGTCATCTCCCAATCAAGATATCCCTCAGCATCATAATGACCCAAAAAAGATGGTATTGTGAACTTAATCTTAGCATAAGGATCATCGGGCACTCGATGATTATTACCTTGATGGTGGAGGACACCACCCATACCTATCATGTTGCAGCGAAGACGTCGTCGTAATCTTGCTTGTCAGAAGGCTGCTTGATCTATGTTCCTAGTGGCATCATGCACCGTGTCTTCTGGCAAGAGACCATCAGTGTTGCTACCGGAGACATTGTTGTTGACCGCCACCAAGGTTTCAAACTCAGTAACCTTGTCGGTTAGCGTGGAAATTCGTTTGTCCAACCTCTCCATGTTGTTGCCAATGTTGAGTTCAATGAGTGCGTTAGTGACGGCCTTCCTGATGGCCTCATTCATCCTTTTTTGGGCATTATCTACAGTAGCTTGCAGTTGCTCTTGGCGGACACACTCATTGAAATCCTTGGGGCTGTTATCTCCAGTCTGATCACCTCCTGCCATTGTAAACACAAAAACAGGAAGACTCTCGCTATTGACGTTGTTCCGCTGCTGATGGCTCTCCTTGCCTCGGTCGTTCCAGCAAGCCAACGAAGTCATGCCCTGTTAGGAGTAGAGCAGTGCTCCAAATCTGACAATTGCAATGAACAGTCGTTTGGGGCGACATGCGCTGTCTTGGGGTTGAATGTTATTGGGGTATGCAACATTGTTGGTGGGGTCTCGTCCTGTTGTTGCGTCCCAAAACCATCCACCTCCATCGGCATCCGCCACTAGCTTGTTCACTAATTCATCAATTTGTCGATTCAAGATAGAGAAACTACATTTTTGTTAGCAATATGTAATATGTTCTACAAGGGACAAATAATGGAAATGGGGATCCTGATCTTCCATCAGGTACTGATAACTATCGTTGTGGTGGAGAATGACACACCGATCTAGCTTCAGATCGAAAGATCGAACCCTGCAATTCTTAGCACCACAACTCCTCTGGTTATCAACCGAGACACGGATCCGGTTGACCTTGCCAAGAAGGCTAATCTCTACCTGCGCAACGATGAACACAAGCAAGAACAAGAAAGAAAGCAACCAAATTATAGATGAATGATTAATCTCACAAAGTTGGGGTCTCACAAACCGATGAACGGCGAAACTATTCTTGACAGATTAATCTAAGCAAAACCCAAAACCTAATGATGGTGGCGGCGTATGATTATAAAGGTCTTAGGGTCGTCGCCTACCCTGGACGCGCCCCTAATGGGCCCAAACACGATACATGGTCCAACGGACCAAAAGACGGTGTCGCAGCACCCTGGCAGATTCTGGATGCTGACTTGTTTTGACGATTTCTGTTGATTCTAAAGGTCTTTTGATGTGAGACCACTTGTATTGGCTTCCTTATAAATTATCTTTCCAACCATATGTGGATCGTCGAAAACAGAGTCCGGATGCGTCCTGGGTGACCAGTTTAAGGCAGACTGGTCCTGTAGGCCGAGGTAGACTCGAAATCATGTTGGATCGGGCCTCTGGTTTCTATTGAACGTCCTTGCTGGTCATCAATGCCTCCACCTCTTCCTCTAAGTTCCTCATGACCCTCTCCAATGTTCCTAAGTAAGATAACATCATTAGGTAGTAGTCTATTCTCAAAAGTATGAAAAGGATCACTTAAGAACGAGCTCACCTCTAAATTGAGTTGATGCATTTGAGCCCGAGTCGTTGGACCTTGCATGACGGTTGGAGGATCAGCGGATACATTCAAAGGAGTGATGTCCTCATCATCCTCCCCCTCTTGAAACTGAGTCATCCTCGACTCAAGCTCATCTTCTTCTCCCAAATAAGGCTTCAAATCTGCAATGTTAAAGGTGGGACTAACCCCAAACTCGGATGGCAACTCAAGTTTGTAGGCATTATCATTTATTTTCTCAATTATCTTATAAGGACCAGCTGCTCTGGCATTAATTTAGACTTACGTAGCTCAGGAAATCTATCTTTTCTCAAATGTAACCAAATCAAATCATCCGGTTCAAGTTTAATTTCTTTTCTACCTTTACTATCAGCAATTCTATACTTTTCATTCATTCTTTCAATATTTGCTTTAGTTGTTTCATGCAACTTACGAATGAAATCAGCACGCTCTCTAGCATCACTATGTGTTCTCTTAGTGGTAGGTAAAGGCAAAAGATCAATAGGAGCGCGAGGGTTAAAACCATACACTACCTGAAAAGGACTTACCTTGGTGGTGGAATGTTCCACCCTGTTATATGCAAACTCCACATGCGGCAAACACTCTTCCCACATCTTCAAATTGCGCTTCAAAATTGCTCTCAACATGGTGGACAATGTTCGATTCACTACCTCAGTTTGCCCATCAGTTTGGGGATGACATGTTGTAGAAAACAGCAGCTTGGTCCCCAATTTATTCCACAAAGTGCTCCAAAAATGACTCAAGAATTTTGCATCATGATCTAAAACAATAGTAGAAGGCATACCATGCAAGCGAACAATTTCTTGAAAGAAAAGGTCAGCAATATGAACAGCATCGTCGCTCTTATGACAAGGAATAAAATGTGCCATCTTAGAAAAACGATCAACCACCACAAAAATACTATCCTTCCCCCTCTTAGTCCTTGGCAAACCCAACACAAAATCTATAGATATATCAGCCCAAGGAGTAGAAGGAACAGGAAGAGGCATGTACAAACCATGTGGGTTCAACCGTGACTTAACTTTTTGACATGTGGTGCACCAAGCCACATACCATTCTACATCTCGCCTCATCCTAGGCCAAAAGAAATGTGTGGACAGCACCTCCTCTGTCTTCTTGGCTCCAAAATGTCCCATCAATCTGCCTCCATGTGCCTCCTGCAACAACAAAAGATGAACAGAGCCAACTGGAATGCATAGGCAGTTAGCTCTAAACAAAAACCCATCATAGATCATAAACTTATTCCATCTACGTCCTTCTCTACAATTTAGCAACACGTCCTTAAAATCAGGATCAAGCGCATATTGTTCTTTTACTGATTCAAGCCTAAAAATCCGACAATCAAGTTGGGATAGCAATGTATATCGTCTAGACAAAGCATCAGCAATCACATTATCCTTTTCTTTCTTGTGTTTGATAATATAAGGAAAAGATTCAATAAATTCAACCCATTTAGCATGCCTATGATTCAGATTATGTTGAGAGCAAAGATACTTAAGTGATTTATGATCAGAATGAATAACAAATTCTTTAGGCCATAAATAATGATGCCATGTCTCTAAAGAACGGACAAGTGCATACAATTCCTTATCATACGTGGAATAATTCAGAACAGGACCATGCAATTTTTTACTAAAGTAAGCAATGGGTTTACCATCTTGCATCAAAACACCCCCAATGCCAACTCCACTAGCATCACATTCTAGCTCAAAAGTCTTACCAAAATTTGGAAGTTGCAGCAATGGTGCGTGTGTGAGCTTGTCCTTCAAAGTGTCAAAGGACTCCTCATGTGCCTTTCCCCAATGAAACACCACCCCTTTCTTCGTCAACTCATGCAATGGGGCAGTAATGGTGCTGAAATCTTTAATGAAGCGGCGGTAGAATCCTGCAAGATCAAGAAAACTCCTCACCTGTGTTACGGTTTGGGGAACCGGCCAGCTCTTTATGGCTTCAATTTTCATCTCGTCCACCTCAATTCCCTATGGAGTTACAACATAGCCAAGAAAAGAAACTCGATCCGTGCAAAAGATGCACTTCTCAAGGTTACCAAACAAACGTGCATCACGTAAAGCATTAAAAACAGCACGTAAGTGATCCATATGTTCATCAAAAGACTTGCTATAAATCAATATATCATCAAAGTAAACTACCACAAAACGACAAATAAAAGCTCTCAAAACCTCATTCATCAAGCGCATGAAAGTGCTAGGTGCATTGGTCAAACCAAAAGACATTACTAACCACTCATACAACCCGAATTTGGTTTTAAACATGGTTTTCCATTCATCTCCAAGTTTCATTCTAATTTGGTGGTAGCCACTTCGCAAGTCAATCTTGGTGAAAATTATAGAACCACACAACTCATCAAGCATGTCATCTAGCCTAGGAATAGGATGACGATACCAAATAGTAATATTATTGATGGCTCTACAATCAACACACATACGCCAAGTTCCATCTTTCTTAGGAACCAAAAGTACAGGAACGGCACAAGGACTAAGGCTTTCACATACATACCCGTGGTCCAAAAGGTCTTGGACTTGCCGTTGAATTTCCTTAGTCTCCTCAGGATTGGTTCGATAGGCAGCTCGGTTGGCTAAGGTTGCTCCCGGAATCAAATCGATTTGATGCTCTATCCCTCTCATAGGTGGCAGCCCCGGGGGTATCTCAGCTGGAAAAATGTCCTCATACTCCTACAAAAGGTTAGTGACAGCAGGAGGCACCGAGCTAACAATATCATCAAGCGAAAACATAGCTCGTTTGCATACCAAAGCATAGCAAATATCATCATCAGAAATTTCAGCAAAGTCACATTTTGTTGCAAGCATAACACCACCCTTCAATTTAATCCCTTCGGCCCTAGAAATAGATGTAGACTTATCCTTTTTAGGTGGAAGAATAGAATTAGCAACTTGTTGATTTTTAGATTGAACATCATTCAAACTAGCGGCGTGTTCTCTATCAGCTTGTACAATTTGAGCAGGGGTCAAAGGTACCAAAGTAATTTTCTTTCCTTTATGCACAAAGGTGTATTTATTACTTCTACCATGATGTGTAGCATCATTATCATGTTCCCAAGGATGACCCAACAAGAGTGAATAAGCTTGCATAGGTACCACATCACAATCAATAGAATCAGCATAAGAACCAATGGAAAATGATACTCGCAAGTTTGTGTTACCTTTGCTTTACTAGAATCATTTAGCCACTAAATATGGTATGGACGTGGGTGCGGGCATGTGGTCAAGCCAAGCTTCTTGACCAATTCAGAACTCACTAAATTATTGCAGCTACCTCCATCAATAATGACACGTGCTCGATGGTTGCTGATGATGAAGAAAATCTAGAACAAGTTATGGTGTTGTAGCTTCTTAGGTTGCTGTACTTGTGAGCTGAGCACCCGCTATACAATGATGCTCCTATAGGATGCCGTGGCCTCGTCACCAAGGATTTCTCCGTCCTCCTCATATGTGTCTTGGTCTTCTTCATCCTCAATGTCAGAGGTGCTGATGTAACCATCTTCTGTAGCAATGTATGCCCACTGACTTGGGCAGTCCTTCTGCACATGGCCAATGCCATGGCAGCGGTGGCACTGAATGCCCAAAGTGTGTCCTGTCGATGCAATGGATGAGGCACTCTTGGTAGGCACCTGCAAAGAATTTTTACCTAAATCTGAAGGTTATGCAGGAGGTGCCTTAGGTGTAGCGGTAACTCCAGACGCTGCTGGTCGCTTGCTCACTGGTGGAGGTGCTTGAAAAGTGGTTGGCTTGGTCAAATCCAAAGATGGTGCCGAGCGTGGCGTGTATGTGGTGCTGACCTTACTCTTGCTCTGCTGTTCTCGCCCCTGCAATTCCTTTTCTGCAAGCATAACAAACTAAAACAACTGGTTGACAGTGTTAAATTCTTTATAATCAACAATGTCTTGAATCTCGCGCCTCAAACCCGAATAAAAACAACAAATGGAATCTTTGTTCCCCTCCACAACACTACAACGCATCAATCCCTTTTGGAGCTCGCCATAGTAATCCTGTATAGATTTCTCTCCTTGTTCTAAACGCATCAATTTCTTATGCAAGTCCTTATGATAAGGAGGAACAAAATGATCACGCATAGCTATCTTAAATTCTTCCCACGTACCAGGTAAAGCATCATGCGCAGCTAGCCCATTCCACCAAATAATGGCAAAGTCCTTAAACTCACTAGTAGCTTGTCAAACTCTATGATGCTTAGGCACAAGGTGGGCACTAAACTTTTGTTCTACTGTCATCTCCCAATCAAGATATCCCTCAGCATCATAATGACCCAAAAAAGATGGTATTGTGAACTTAATCTTAGCATAAGGATCATCGGGCACTCAATGATTATTACCTTGATGGTGGAGGACACCACCCATACCTATCATGTTGCAGTGAAGACGTCGTCGTAATCTTGCTTGTCAGAAGGTTGCTTGATCTATGTTCCTAGTGGCATCATGCACCGTGTCTTCTGGCAAGAGACCATCAGTGTTGCTACCGGAGACATTGTTGTTGACCGCCACCAAGGTTTCAAACTCAGTAACCTTGTCGGTTAGCGTGGAAATTCGTTTGTCCAACCTCTCCATGTTGTTGCCAATGTTGAGTTCAATGAGTGCGTTAGTGACGGCCTTCCTGATGGCCTCATTCATCCTTTTTTGGGCATTATCTACAGTAGCTTGCAGTTGCTCTTGGCGGACACACTCATTGAAATCCTTGGGGCTGTTATCTCCAGTCTGATCACCTCCTGCCATTGTAAACACAAAAACAGGAACAAATGGTGAAGGTTATCCCTACCAAATGACTACATGGTTGCAGTGGTGTCACTTTTCACAGCAAGTGGAAGCGTCTTACCAAGCTCTTACAAAGTTCTTACCGACACAAGCAGTGGGCGGTACAACCAACGGCTGGTTCATGATACCTGTGAGGCAGTGATACCGAGATTGCAAGGCCCTTTTTCTATACTAATCTAAAGAGTTTGTGGAGCTTGGAATGCACACAAAGAATAATATGTATATTTGGCACACAAGTCAGTAACAGAAAGTAATGCTAAATTATAGTCCAAAGTACTTGTTCTTGTTGCTGGTCTAAAATGTTCCAAGTACTAGTGTGTGACAAACAAGTATGGTGGATAGCAAGGTGACAGGTGTGTGAAAAACAAGTATGGTGAATGGCAATAGCAACACAAACAAGGAACCAGACAGCACACGCTAACATAGCTCACTTTGGCCTTCTCTATGTGCTCCTCTAGATATTGTTCCTCTTTTGCCCCTCTTTTTTCTATTTTTTGGGATGTTGTTTTTTTGGGAAATTTTGACTTTTTCTTTTTTTTATATATTTTTCCATCACTTAGGAGCACAAAAGAAATAACCATAGAAAATATGAGCTTAAGCAACTGAAAGGCGTGGCCTGTGGAAATTTTAGAAGACGTGCTCAAAATCGACAAAAAGCTTGTGATCACGAAAAGAGGATCTTGTGACCAGTTTTTGACCAAATTAAAATTTTGATATATGGAACGTCGAAATCCGAGTTCATATGCGAAAACTAGACCAGTTTTTTGAATTGGCTCTGAATTAGAGGATAAAACGGGAACAATGTGCGCAAAATTGGTCACGGTAGCAAAGATTTGATGGAAATGATGGGGGAAAACACATGAACTGGACTCTAACATGACCTAACCAGCAACAAGACCTCGACCAGGACACAAACTCAACATGGCAGACTCTGAAACTAAAATATGCAAAGGCTATGGCGCGGAAGGTTCTAGGACAGGAAAAAAAAGTATGGCACTGGACTATGGGACGAATGCGAAACACTCCAAACTAGGGGATAAATATGAACCTGATGGTATACCTTAGCTCTGATTACCACTTAATGGAAATGGGGATCCCGATCTTCCGTCAGGTAGTGATAACTATCGTTGTGGCAGAGAATGACACACTGATCCAGCTTCAGATCAAAAGATCGAACCCTGCAATTATTAGCACCACAACTCCTCTGGTTATCAACCGAGACACGGATCCGGTTGTCCTCACCAATAAGGCTAATCCCTGCCTACGCAATGAAGAACACAAGCAAGAACAAGAAAGAAAGCAACCAAATTGCAGATGAATGATTAATCTCACGAAGTTTAAGGCAGACTGGTCCTGGTGGCCAAGGCAGACTTGAAATCATGTTGGACTGGGCCTCCGGTTTCTGTTGAACGTCCTTGCTGGTCATCAACACCTCCACCTCTTCCTCTAAGTCCCTCATGACCCTCTCCAATGTTCCTAAGCAAGATAACATCATTACGTAGTAGTCTATTCTCAAAAGTATGAAAAGGATCGCTTAAGAACGAGCTCACCTCTAAATTGAGTTGACGCATTCGAGCCCGTGTCATTGGACCTTGCATGATGGTTGGAGGATCAGCGGGTACACCCGAAGGAGTTATGTCCTCATCAATAAATGTGTGGCACAATGTATTACATCCATGTGCATGGCAAATAAGTGATGGTGTGTATCCTTAAATCAATTTAATACATAAAACGTGGTCACGCAAAACTTCACATTATGACAATACGTTTGATGATTTCTCGTCCTGCCTTGTTTTAACCTTCTCAACCCAATTCCCAATGATTGGTAACAAGCATTTGGATGTGATGTCCTTCTTGTTGGTGTGTGATGTAGTGTGGATGGGCTTGCTAGCCTAGCATTGTCTAGTCCTCCTAACCAGTGTGGGCTTGTTGCTACTTTTGGCACTGCCAGTACTGCTAGATAGGCCACAAATCTCACCTCCATGATAGTTAGGGTGCTTGAAATTGTGATATAAGGAGATGCATCTCCTACAGAGGGCACTGGGGTAACAATGCGATAGTTGGGACTCATATAGATGTAGCTATTGATCAGTTCTCTAACAACGATGATGAGACCAATGCCTCACAGTTCATCATAACCTCTAGAACATACAATTCCATAGCATATCCTGATGACAACTCAAGGTTTTCTTGTTGCAAACTCCTCCGATGATCTACTAGGAAATGAGAAAACAATGTGTAGAATATGTTTCCTACTGAGGGTATCACGGGCGATTGAGAGATCCATCCATCCATTCGACAAAAAATAATCTATTAAACTTTTTAACTATTTTGTACCTAAACCTCTCCTAGTCCCCTTGATGTCCAGCGCATCTCTCTACGAGATCTAACAACATCAAAGGTGGCTTTGATGATTTTATGGCAGCCCTGTTGTTCAATTTCCTGATGGGTCATCCCTTGAGGGCTTCGTGGGTCTTTTTGGAAAAGAACTAGCATTGAATTGGCCTCTATGTAAAGCTAGTCAGCCTTGCCATTGAGATGTATATCCATTGTGTCTCTTGGACATGTGCAGCCCGGACGATCAAGCCCATGCTAGTGTGTGACTAGAATTCGCATCAACACACCATTTACGAACTTTGTTGGGGAAGGAAGCAAACATATCTACTACTATGGCTGATGGCATGCAAAATGGTCCGACTGATCCAAGCAATCCCATGTACATCATGAAGCCTTTGGCCGATCAACTTCCTAATAAGATTTGCAAGATGCTAGAGAAGAGGGCATAGGCCGGAGTTGTTACTAACCTATAGTATGCTCTAGTGTGCTTTACAGTTTATCGGCTAGAGCCTTTAGAGAAGATTAAAGGCATCAAAATTGATTTTATTCCTGCTACAACTTCATCTGAGGTAAAAACTCCTCAACCACCTCCAACGTCAGGGGGAGGGAATTTTACTCAACTGACCAATAATTAGCTGCTATTAGTTTGGTGTGCTTAGGAAACAAGATAGTTGTTGGCGTGGTGTCCATCTAATAGTTAGCTAACCTAATACCTAGGTCTATTGGATCCACCGCAACTAATTTTTAGCAGCTAATAACTACTATCTGGTTGGATCCAACCCGACCCTCAAATCATGTTAAAGTGTTGTTAATTATGATCAATATAATATTAGCAGTAATCAAAATTGATATGGTGTATTAGCAGCCAATAAGTGCCTATGCATGGTAGATTGGTATGGAGTGAATCTGTATCATTAAAAATTTGATTTTCAAGGATCAAAATAGATATGACATTATTAGGCAGCATATGCTTACTTATGAAGTAAGATGAGAAATTGTAAATATATGATTTAAATAGCTACCATCGGTGTAAACATTGAGTGGGTAAAATATATTAGAGGATATTGGTGCTACGAGTTAAAATCTCAAGATATGATATTTTCTAAGGAAAAAATGACAAGAATTGATTGCTCAAGGTTAATTTGGTTGTGGCTCAAGCCTATATAAGAAAACACCTACAAGCATAGGGGCACTCAATTCTCTATAAGCGAACAACCACAAAGCATGGGTGCATCATCAAGGGACCAAGTAGCCTCTACTTACGGAAGCCTAGCCTAGAGCTTCATGGCGTGTTCCAAGAAGACTCTCGCTATTGTCGTTGTTCCGCTGCTAATGGCTCTCCTTGCCTCGGCCGTTCTAGCAAGCCAAGGCAGTCGTGCCCTGTTAGGAGCAGAGCAGTGCTCCAAATCTGACAACTGCATTTTTGTTAGCAATATGTAATATGTTCTACAAGGGACAAATGTGTGGCACAATGTATTACATCCATGCGCATGGCAAAATAATTGATGGTGTGTATCCTTAAATCAATTTAATACATAAAATGTGGTCACGCAAAACTTCACATTATGACGATATGTTTGATGATTACTCATCCTGCCTTGTTTTAGCCTTCTCAATCCAATTCCCAATGATTGGTAACAAGCATTTGGATATGATGTCCTTCTTGTTGGTGTGTGATGTAGTGTGGATGGGCTTGCTAGCCTAGCATTGTCCAGTCCTCCTAACCAGTGTGGGCTTGTTGCTACTTTTGGCACTGCCAGTACTGCTAGATAGGCCACAAATATCACCTCCATGATAGTTAGGATGCTTGAAATTGTTGTATAAGGAGATGCATCTCCTACAGAGGGCACTAGGGTGACAATGCGATAGTTGGGACTCATATAGATGTAGCTATTAATCAGTTCTCTAACAACGATGATGAGACCAATGCCTCACAGTTCGTAAGAACTTCTAGAACATACAATTTCGTAGCACACCCCGATGACAACTCAAGATTTTCTTGTTGCAAACTCCTTCGATGATCTACTAGGAAACGAGAAAACTATGTGTATAATATGTTTCCTAATGAGGGTATCACGGGCGATTGAGAGATCCATCCATCCAATCAACAAAAATAATCTATTAAACTTTTTAACTTTTTAGTACCTAAACCTCTCCCAGTCCCCTTGATGTCCAGCGCATCTCTCTACGAGATCTGACGACATCGAAGGTGGCTTTGACGATTTTATGGCAGCCCTGTTGTTCAATTTCCTGATGGGTCATCCCTTGAGGGCTTCGTGGGCCTTTTTGGCAAACAACTAGCGTTGAATCGACCTCTCCATAAAGCAAGTCGCCTCGCCATTTAGATCTATATCCGTTGTGTATCTTTGACATGTGCAGCCTAAACGATCAAGCCCATGCTAGTGTGTGACCGGAATTCGCATCAACACACCTTTTATCTACTTTGCTGGGGAAGGAAGCAAACATATCTACTACTTTGGCCGATTGTATGCAAAATGGTCCGACTGATCCAAGCAATCCCATGTACATCATGAAGCCTTTGGCCGATCAACTTCCTAATGACATTTGCAAGATGCTAGAGAAGAGGGCATAGGCCGGAGTTGTTTCTAATCTATAGTATGCTCTAGTGTGCTTTACAGTGGATCGGCTAGAACCTTTCGAGAAGATTAGAAGCATCAAAATTGATTTTATTCCTGCTACAACTTCATCTGAGGTAAAAACTCCTCAACCACATCCAAGATCTAGGGGGAGAGAATTTTACTCAATTGACCAATAATTAGCAGCTATTAGTTTGGTGTGCTTAGGTAACAAGATAGTTGTTGGTTTGGTGTCCATCTAATAGTTAGCTAACCTAATAACCAGGTCTATTGGATCCACCACAAATAATTTTTAGCAGCTAATAACCACTATAAGGTTGGATCCACCCTACCCTCAGATCATGTTAAAGTGGTGTTAATTATGATCAATATAATATTAGCAGTAATCAAAATTGATATGGTGTATTAGCAGCCAATAAGTGCCTATGCATGGTAGATTGGTATGGAGTGAATCTATATCATTAAAATTTTGATTTTCATGGATCAAAATAGATATGACATTATTAGGCCACATATGCATACTTATGAAGTAAGAAGAGAAATTGTAAATATATGATTTAAATAGCTACCATCGGTGTAAACCTTGAGTGGGTAAAATATATTAGAGGATATTGGTGCTACGAGTAAAAATCTCAAGATATGATATTTTTTAAGGAAAAAAATGACAAAAATTGATTGCTCAAGGTTAATTTGGTTGTGGCTCAAGCCTATTAAAGAAAAGACCCACAAGCATAGGACCACTCAATTCTCTATAAGCGAACAACCTCAAAGCATAGGAGCATCATCAAGGGACCAAGTAGTCTCTACTTACGGAAGCCTAGCCTAGAGCTTCATGGCGTGTTCCAAGAAGACTCTCGCTATTGTCGTTGTTTCGCTGCTGATGGCTCACCTTGCCTCGGCCGTTCCAGCAAGCCAAGGAAGTCGTGCCCTGTTAGGAGCAGAGCAGTGCTCCGATTCTGACAACTACAATGAATAGTAGTGTGGGGTGATGTGCACCGTCTTTGGGTTGAATGCTGCTGGGGTATGCAACGTTGTTGGTGGGGTCTCCTCCTGTTGTTGCGTCCCAAAACCATCCACCTCCATCAGCATCCGCCACTAGCTTGCTCGCGGATTCATCAATTTGTCGATTCAAGATAGAGAAAGTGCATTTTTGTTAGCAATATGTAATATGTTCTACAAGGGACAAATGTGTGGCACAATGTATTACATCCATGCGCATGGCAAATAAGTGATGGTGTGTATCCTTAAATCAATTTAATACATAAAATGTTGTCACGCAAAACTTCACATTATGACGATGCGTTTGATGATTTCTCGTCCTACCTTGTTTTAGCCTTCACAACCCAATTCCCAATGATTGGTAACAAGCATTTGGATATGATGTCCTTCTTGTTGGTGTGTGATGTAGTGTGGATGGGCTTGCTAGCATAGCATTGTCATGTCCTCCTAACCAGTGTGGGCTTGTTGCTACTTTTGGCACTGCCAGTACTGCTAGATAGGCCACAAATATCACCTCCATGATAGTTAGGATGCTTGAAATTGTGATATAAGGAGATGCATCTCCTACAGAGGTCACTAGGGTGACAATTGCGATAGTTGGGACTCATATAGATGTAGCTATTGATCAGTTCTCTAACAACGATGATGAGACCAATGCCTCACAGTTCGTAAGAACTTCTAGAACATACAATTCCGTAGCACACCCCGATGACAACTCAAGGTTTTTCTTGTTGCAAACTCCTCCGATGATCTACTAGGAAACAAGAAAACTATGTGCAGAATATGTTTCCTACTGAGGGTATCACGGGCGATTGAGAGATCCATCCATCCAATCGACAAAAATAATCTATTAAACTTTTTAACTTTTTTGTACCTAAACCTCTCCCAGTCCCCTTGATGTCCAGCGCATCTCTCTACGAGATCTGACGACATCGAAGGTGGCTTTGACGATTTTATGGCAGCCCCGTTGTTCAATTTCCTGATGGGTCATCCCTTGAGGGCTTCGTGGGTCTTTTTGGCAAAGAGCTAGCATTGAATCGACCTCTCCATAAAGCAAGTCGCCTCGCCATTTAGATCTATATCCGTTGTGTATCTTGGACATGTGCAGCCCGGACAATCAAGCCCATGCTAGTGTGTGACCGGAATTCGCATCAACACACCTTTTATCAACTTTGCTGGGGAAGGAAGCAAACATATCTACTACTTTGGCCGATGGTATGCAGAATGGTCCGACTGATCCAAGCAATCCCATGTACATCATGAAGCCTTTGGCCGATCAACTTCCTAATGACATTTGCAAGATGCTAGAGAAGAGGGCATAGGCCAGAGTTGTTTCTAATTTATAGTATGCTCTAGCGTGCTTTACAGTGGATCGGCTAGAACCTTTCGAGAAGATTAGAAGCATCAAAATTGATTTTATTCCTGCTACAACTTCATCTGAGGTAAAAACTCCTCAACCATCTCCAAGATCTTGGGGGAGAGAATTTTACTCAATTGACCAATAATTAGCTGCTTTTAGTTTGGTGTGCTTAGGTAACAAGATAGTTGTTGGTTTGGTGTCCATCTAATAGTTAGCTAACCTAATAACCAGGTTTATTGGATCCACCACAACTAATTTTTAGCAGCTAATAACCACTATCTGGTTGGATCCACCCTACCCTCAAATCATGTTAAAGTGGTGTTAATTATGATCAATATAATATTAGCAGTAATCAAAATTGATATGGTGTATTAGCAGCCAATAAGTGCCTATGCATGGTCGATTGGTATGGAGTGAATCTATATCATTAAAATTTTGATTTTCATGGATCAAAATAGATATGACATTATTAGGCCGCATATGCATACTTATGAAGTAAGAAGAGAAATTGTAAATATATGATTTAAATAGCTACCATTGGCGTAAACCTTGAGTGGGTAAAATATATTAGAGGATATTGGTGCTACGAGTAAAAATCTCAAGATATGATATTTTTTAAGGAAAAAATGATAAAAATTGATTGCTCAAGGTTAATTTGGTTGTGGCTCAAGCCTATATAAGAAAAAAAAAACCCACAAGCATAGGAGCACTCAATTCTCTATAAGCGAACAACCACAAAGCATAGGAGCATCATCAGGGGACCAAGTAGTCTCTACTTACGGAAGCCTAGCCTAGAGCTTCATGGCGTGTTCCAAGAAGACTCTCGCTATTGTCGTTGTTCCGCTACTGATGGCTCTCCTTGCCTCGGCCGTTCCAGTAAGCCAAGGCAGTCGTGCCCTGTTAGGAGCAGAGCAGTGCTCCAAATCTGACAACTGCAACGAACTGTAGTGTGGGGCGACGTGCACCGTCTTGGGGTTGAATGTTGTTGGGGTATGCAACGTTGTTGGTGGGGTCTCCTCCTGTTGTTGCGTCCCAAAACCATCCACCTCCTTTGGCATCCACCACTAGCTTGTTTGCTGATTCATTAATTTGTCAATTCAAGATAGAGAAACTGCATTTTTGTTAGCAATATGTAATATGTTCTACATGGGACAAATGTGTGGCACAATGTATTACATCCATGCGCATGGCAAATAAGTGATGATGTGTATCCTTAAATCAATTTAATACATAAAACGTGGTCACGCAAAACTTCACATTATGACGATACGTTTGATGATTTCTCGTCCTGCCATGTTTTAGCCTTCTCAACCCAATTCCCAATGATTGGTAACAATTATTTGGATGTGATGTCCTTCTTGTTGGTGTGTGATGTAGTGTGGATGGGCTTCTAGAGTCTCAAGCTGCCTCAAACAACCCAATGAATTCGGCAGCCTAGAGATCTCAGTGCATCCTCGTAGGTAAAGATACTTGAGGCGGCAAAGCAGCTTCATCATTTGTTTGAGGTCTTCATCTTTTAAACCAGATGCATCCTCAAGATCCAGAACCCGAAGTAACCTCATCCTATCAGAGATGAAGAATGACCTCCATTCTCCAAACACTGTCAAAGACCGTAGCCGCAAGAAGTCAATGCTCTCAAACACAATTCTGTCTCTGTCCCAGATTTTCAGTATGATGAGGTGACGCCCCGTGCGCTGAGAGGTTAGGGTGCAACTGTCTCCCAGTTCAAATACAAGGTTCTCTTCCATTTGACGTGAGATGATATACTCTCGGACAAAACTGTTGACTTGGCACAAAGTCACTCTTCTGCCACCGAATGCGGAGGTGACTGAATATGTTTTCAGCATTATTATGCTCAGATCGAGGAGCCTGTAGAAGAAGTGCTCCCCTCTCTCCTCCGCAGAAATTTTGTCCGTGTCCCTGGCATAGCCCTCTGCAATCCACCGTCTCACCAATCGCCTTCTCCGGATGATGTGATCTCTAGGAAAAATTGACAGATAGAAGATACATGGCTTGAGGAAATCCGGGCAAGTTCGAAAGTAGGAGTGCAGTCAAACAAAGAGTGGCTGCAGGCAAGCAAACTCTGGGCTGCTCTCCAGCTCTTGCATAAATTTGAGATTCAAAGAACTTGCACTATCCATCCATGTGCCTGTTTTAGGTGCCAAAAAGATAGCTACGGCAACTATCACTTTGGGAAGACCGCCGCACATCAAAATAAGTTCTTGTAGCTCTTCATCTTTGGAGTCCTTTATAGGAGATGATGGTTTTTGCCTTTGTACCTAAAGTAGAAGGACAAATGCTTTCAGCATGGTAAGCAAAATGTGTTTTCATTCACAAAATGTATGCACATAATGAACATACGCTTCATAGTCAACTTGATATATGCATTAACATATCACAGAATAATGGAAATATATACATACTGAAATTGTTCAGTAATAATTGTTTTTTTGAGGGAATTCAGTCATAATTGTCTTAACTAGAAATGCAAAATGAAGTGAAAGGAAAAGGCAGAAATACATTACTATTTTACTACAATTAGTTTCTTGCTTTAACAAAAACAAAATCTTTTTATATCGTGTCTGGTAAAAGTGAAAGACAACAGAAGAATTTTCCATAAAAATATATTATTTTGGTCCCTATTACCACTTAAAACAACATCTATTACCACTTAAAACAACATCTGGCCCTAAACATTTTTATGTTCTATGCAAATGTCATTTTAGATGAATTCCATGTATGCATATTTATCCTGATAAAAAAATATTAGACAAATTAATCTTACGGCAATAATAGCGCCAACAAACATAGGAATCCAGTATTCAAATGTAATATTGGCCAAAATTTAATATTGACAGCTCTGACCATGCAGAATCTGCTATGCAACTTAGTTATAAATTTGAAATTTTCAGGAAAATTGGAGAAATGGTGAGAGCCTGCCGATTGATGGAAAGGTTATTACCATTTTCATTCCTTTCTTCCCGCTTTAAAGATAAACATTCCCTCTAGTTTTGAAGCTTTTAGTCCCCGCCACTCTTCCTGTACAACTACAAGTTGTGGATTGCATGCAAAATATGCCCCATGGCTATTTATTAGTGTAGGAGGAATAGAATTAGGTTGAATTAGATTATTTGCATTGAGCCTCTGGGGCGGTATATACAGAGTTTACATGACTTGGGGGATCAAGCAGGTACACGGGATCATAATCCCAACTAACTCTATCCTAGTCATGATATACTCCAACAATTAGCATTCGTTCTCAAGGGAGAGATAACAGCTTCAGGTTGTTCTAATCAAATGAATGAATGGGCAAAGAAGGTGAGAAGGGACTTTTGCATCAGAATTTAAGTTTGTAAAAAACATATGTACGCAGGAAATTATGTTGAAATGATGTAGAGCAGATTCTTATTTCTGAATAAGCCTACCTGCTTTTTGAAGAGCTTGAGGGCTGCTTTGTCTTCTAGACCTTTGACATTAAATATGACCCCTTCATTGTCTGCGCAATGTGTGGCGATGCTTGCTTCAGTTGTAATGACAATGATAATATTCGCTCAAAAAACATGACAATGAGAATACTTCTAGAAGGTCTAGACAACAAGGCAGCTTGTATTAAGTCCCATTCTTCCATGGACTGCAGATCATCAATAACAAGGCACCGGTTATCCTCTATAATCTTATGACACTCTTGAGTAGGGTCTCTGATTCCCATGTCTTGAACAGGTTCTGAATAAAAATCCAAAAGCAAACTCCGGGAGAAGTCCCTTAAATTGAATGGGTAGGTTACATCGACCCAACCATACTTGTCAAAGTACATGGTCCTGACGAGGGCTGATTTCCCAACACCGGCTATCCCCCAGACAGACATCATTTGCAAACCATTGACATATGCCTTAGCAATATAGTTACCAAGTTGGTTCATTTCTGACTTGCGTTCAACAAGTTGAAAATTCTTCACCCAATCTGAGGCGGCCTTCCGTTTAGATGCTGGAATTCTGTAGTAGGACAGGCCAGTACCGTGGGTTGCTTCATCCTGCATTGATATTTCATTGCTGTTGTCTACCACTCTATCAGATTCCATCTATGTTACACGGATACTTCACTGAAGACGCGTATCGCGTATCCGATACGTATCTAATACGGATACGTGTCCGATACGCCTAGGATACGTATCCTCCGAGTATCCGATTTTGTATTATTTTCGTTGAAATCGGATACTCCACCGGACACGTATCCTGCGTCCCGATACGGCCCAACCCAGTAGAAGCCCACGGAGCCAACCTCAGTCCCGCACGCCAACCTCAGTCCCGCACGCCCGCAGTCGGAATCCCCCTCACGGCTGCGCCCGCGCGTCGCGCCGCAATCCCGCTCGCCGGCCGCCAGCCGCCAGCCACCGGCGACGAGCCTCCGCCTCCGCCTCCAGGCGCCACCAGCCTCACCGCTTCCTCCGGCGAAAACCGTTCCTCTCCGGCGCGCTACCTCCGTTCCGGGTGAGTCTAGGCGCATCGCCTCCTCCCACGGCCGGATCCTTGTCGGCCCGAGTCTGCACGATTCGTGGATCCGGTGGCCCGGGTCTGCGCCGTCCACAGCAGTACAGCACCGCTCCTCCCCTCCCCTTGCTTCTGCAGGCCTGCAGCGCACCCCCTCCTCCACTCCGCTAGCCGCACGGATCCTCTCCATCGGTCCGTCCTCACCTCTTCTTCCTCTCTCTCTCTGCAGGTCTGCGAGGTAGTGCCGGCGACGAGGCCTCTCCAATCCCTCCGGCGAGCTCCCCTTCCAAAGTGGTGAGGTAAGCCGCCGCCGTCATCTCCTCCCGCAAGCAGGTCCAGCTGAGCCGGGAAATCTTGTCGTTTCTTCTATTCTACCCTCCTTGTTTGCTGTCCTCGCTTTGGGATTTCCCTTGCTGCTCTTTCTGATTGGGGGAATCGATTCAGGGGCATTGCAGAAGAACGTGAACGAGGCGGTGGAGGGGCTCAGGGCCAAGGGTATCACCGCGGTGGGCGCCGTCTGCCACATCTCCGACGCACAAGAGCGCAAGAGCCTCATCGAGACAGCCGTCAAGGTCAGTGTTGGGTTCTTTGGGAAGGGGGTTTCAGTCTTTCAGAAGTGTTACATTACATTGTCAGATTCCTCCTCTTGTTGCTAAGCTATCCCATCAGGCCTCCCTGCGGTCAACGTTTTGGCAAACCTTGTGGGGAGCCTAGAATTAAGTTTGGAGTACATGTGCATCACGAAATCTGGCTGTTTTGTTTTATCATAAGTTCGTAGCTTTATTACTCCACATGTCCAGTGAGATGACGGTCCACAAGGCTCATTACAAACTCTTGGGACTTGGGAGGCTGTTAGTCCAAACAGCAGAATAACCCAGATCCCAATTCACTCCCAAATGAGTTAAACTGTGAGCACAATTATTACATGAACGAGAAACAAAGGACTAAAGGAGATATACACCCTCCAGTAAAACTAGTTGTGATCAGATGCCGCAAGATAGTGAATACTCAAGTAGTCAAGTTTCAGTAATAAATTGATTGATAGTTGGTTACTTGGTTTTTCTGTGCAAATTTTGGACTTGGAGTCTTGGAGAACTCGAGAATGGACAATTGAAGAATGGAGATGCTTCCGGAGTTCTGGTCTTTGCTTTGGCTGGTACTTGCTATTGCAAGGTAATTTACTATCACTCTTTCACAATTTTAATATGCGCTATTATCTATATTTATTAAAAAACAGTAAAACGTATCCGCGTATCGGGTTTCTTAGGAAATTGCCGTATCCGCGTATTCGTATCCTTCCGATACCGATACGCGTATCCGTATCCGTGCAACTTAGGATTCCATGCTTTTATCACCATCACCTTGCAAACCCTGAAACCGAAGATTGGTACAGAACCATATAAAGGAATTAAAGACCAAGGGAAGGCGATTTGCAAAGAGTGGAATAGGAAAGGAGCAGCAACGATGTTTCTGTGCCGAAGTCCTACATATTAATGGATACTTTAAGATTACAGTATGTGCAGGTTCTGAAGTTCTTTTTTTTCTCCAAAAGATTACAGTATGTAGTCAAGATGAGATGCTTCTCTGGTCTCCGCTCTACAATACTATTTCGCTTGCAAGAAATGGAATTAATGAGCAGCAAATGAATACTCCCTCTGACCTAAAAAGAATGCAATTCTTACTTTTTGAGAAGTCAAACAATTTAAGTTTGACAAACCTTTTAAAAATACTAATATTTATGATACCGAATAATTATCATTAGATTAATCATGTAATATATTTCATAGTACACCTATCTGGAGACATAATATTGATAGTATTTTCTATAACTTAGTCATACTTAAAAAAATGACAGTTCAGATCTACAATTGCACTCTTTTCGGGATGGAGTAGTTATAAAAACAGCATAAACAACACTAATGATTACTTTTGTCATTTTCATCCCTTCCAACTGAAATTTAGTTTAACCTTGAACACTAACATTGTTCTAGTTAAATGATGTTAAAGGTTACCTCCTCGAAGAAGACGCATACAGAGTGCTCTGCTGAGACTGCTTCACCTCCCATACTTGGTATAAATGCCCAATGCACAAGCTTGCAATTTCACACTGCTGCTTGGATACAATGACCCAACTGCCATTCTTCCTGTCTGGCAGGTAAGTCCTGATGGTGTCCCAATATCCAATTGTGGACATATTTTCCAGGACGACTAGGTATCTGTTCTCATTTACTTTGTCCATAAATGCCTCAATGAGTCCGCCTTCCATTGTCGCCATTACCTCAATCCTCTTCAGTTCATCCACATTAATAACGATTCCTTTTTGCAGGCAACTGTTTGTGTAGAACTGAGCCACCATACTGCGGAGGAACTCGTGGGGATTGAAAGGTTGTGTAAGCTTCACCCAGCCACAACATTCAAATTTTTGACAGAGTTCTGGGTCCTGGTACGCCTTTCTGATGATGGATGTTGTACCAAGTTCACTGCCTGTTCCCCACACTGAGATTACCCCAAGGTCAGTTTGTTCCTTTGTGAGTAGCTGGGTGAGGTCTCCTAAACCTTGCTGCTTTTTTGCGGTGTCCCTCGCCTCAACCAGAATGCCAAGCACCATTGTGCCAAAAGCAGTGTTGGGTGCCGTCTGTTGCTGCATGATGGGCTTGGATCCAGAGTCGCTGATGAGGCTGTAGCGTGAGTTCCTTCGGCTCAAGTCCTCAACCCTAACCTTGAGCTGCTCTATCTCAGTGACCACCTCGTCTAAGGGCAATGCTGATGCTGCCAAGCAAGGTGGCAGCATGCGGCGCCACCAGCTTGACTTGTTGTCCAGGTGGGTGACAAACTGCCAGATCACGAACCTGCCTCACCCAGGTCCTCACAACGTTGTTCTTGACACGCTCCACATTGGCAACATTGAGGAAAGAGTGCATCATCTCAAACTCACCAGCAATGAACACAAGGTTGTGCTGCACACTTTGCTGCAGTTTTGCCTCCTCTTCAATCGCCGATTGAGCCTTGGTCAGGGCCCCCTCCAACACCATCTTTGCCAAGCCAACTGTGGCAGACCGCCTAATCTAATGCCTCACAGGAGTGCTTGTCTTCCATTAGACACTAAGCACTCAAGGGAGAACACTAAATTACTCGGTTCCGTCGGGCACACCCCAGGGGAGAACCCGAAAATCCATACTTTTGCCATCAGGATCACAAATGAGAGAACAAAACTTACATCATTCTTAACCATTTCATACATCCCCTTTAGTACAACATCAGAGTATAATAGTTATTGTATAACAGCGAAATGTAATCATATTATCAGAGTTATAAATAATTTAATGTACAGCGGAATTTAAACATGTGATCAGAATTATAGCGGAAATAAACATCTATTAATGATATGATGAAGTATTGATATATAAACTACTACAACAGATTATGAAACTTTCATTTATAAAAACATTTGGTGAGAGTTATAAATAAAAACTACGATCGCGACGTAAAGAAATCCTCGCTGAGCCCACCAGGAGGAATCTACACACAAGGGTCAGCTCTAGCATCAACCTGTCAAGCGTGCGTCCTTATATTCGATTTTTATTAATAGCCGCATTGGTTCATTAACTAACCATTCTATGTAAGCACATGTGCTACTTTCAAGCAGGTGGTAAGCAATCAGATTTCCTTTTCCATCTTTCATCTTTCATCTTCAGTTCTTACTACGATGCTAAACCGCAAACAAGCCGTACCGGATAGCCCGACGATTCGCGAATCAATGCCCCCAGCTGGGTACCCCGAAAACATACGCCCCGCTTGTACCCCAGGCACAAGTAGGACCAACCCATCATTCTCTTGTCCCGGGTGTCCAGGTCCCCGTCCAAACTGGGACTCCAAGCCCCCACCCCTGAGTCCCGGACTCAGTGCGGCGCAAGGACCTCCTCCACCAAAAACAAACCCTAGCAGTCGGTCCGGAAAGAGCCGGATCCGCGACAAGAGAGCAACAAGTCTTCCAAGCGCCCATACACAAGTATGTGCTCGGGATAATAAGTCTGCGACCTGCCTAGAGTCATATGCAACGATCGGTCCTTAACCGACCAGACAGGGAAAAAATAGTGTAACCAAGCTATGCCCCGTGTCCACGGCGACACAACTCCTTACACTCACCAATACCCAAATCATATCCCTGCCCGGTCACCATTTTCCTTTCCACCATTTTGATATTTTCCAAGTGATAGTAATCCAATAATATATTTCCTATCTCTCGCGAGTGACAAGCAATCACTCGACTTCTACCGGAGTCCTGTAGCATAGCATTCTACACGATCCTATCATACTAGTAAGACTCATAGGAATAAAGATATATATGCAAGTGGGTTTCATTCAACTCCTTAAACTTAATGCACAAATATAATTTAAACTGCAGAAAAGTAGAGGTTATGCACCGGGGCTTGCCTGGGTAAAATATAACCAAAAGTTAGCATTCCATCTTCGTGATATGATCACCATAACATCATCTTTCAGCTACTCCAGTTGATCCCATGATCCACCATCGTTCCTATTATGATATGTATTGATGCAAATGCATAGATGTAAATAATCAACGACAGCCGAAATTCTTAGAAATCCAATCACGCTTCCAAAAGTACCATTTCTCCAGCAACTCCCGATGACTCCACAATCCATCGACGTCCCTCCGTCGACGTCGAACTCGCGGTACTCGGCAAACAGACACAATTAAATATTCACATAAATTCAACTGCGTTCCAAAAATTATGAAACTTTATGGATAGGTGGGGTTCGATTTTAGATGAATTTAGGAAGAAGAAGTGATGGAATCGGACTTAGCATAGTGGAGATATTAATTGTGCAAGGTGGCCGCTAATTAATCACGAGGAGAGAAAATGAGACGTGATTAGTGGCCACGAGCCGCCGCTGGTTATTAGAAAGGGAAAAGGAATAAAGAAATTGGTGGAGTGGATTAATGGCTCATGACTCTTGACTTTACGTGTATAGGAGCTGAGTTGGTTCTCGGCTTTGCTACTAGCACATGGCATAGGACAAGCTGCTGCTGTGGACTTAAACAAAGAGCAGAGTGGGTGTACGGCTAGGATTCTTCGAGAGAGACACAGAGAGCACCAGGCGTTTGTGCTCCTCAGCTCGTCCACCATGGATAGCTGCTGACTTTCGCCTGATGGCGATTCTATCCATGACTTCCAAATCTAAGGGCATGGGGAGATAGAAGGGAGGTAGGATGTATGGGGACTATCTACCTTGGTCAATTGCAGCTCGAGGAAGGAGATCAACAGAGCGTAGCCTTCCCAGGCAAGAACAGAGAAACTCGATTTAGAGAGTAAGATGGTGAGCGGCGGAGTGGGATGTCTGGGCAGGCTTGGCGTGTCCTTTATAGGCAGGAGATGCGAAGGCGCGACAGCGACGCGTCGTAAGGTTAGCGGCTAACTAGCTTGCTTAAAGGTAATAAAACGTTGCTGCGAACGACGAGATGCTCCGGATGAACAGTGTTTCCAGGTAATAACGCGTCGTAAGAAGCAATTCTTTAGTTCATATGGAAGGTCCTCCAAGCTGACTTTTAGAATACTATTGACTCCTTGCATCACATTATTACTAGACTGCAATTCTAGTTCCTTGTACACACTATCCCATTCAGAGTATGTTGGTTGTTTAACAGACAATAGACGTCCTATGCATGCAATGGCAATAGGCAAGCCTTCACACGTTTGTAAGAACTTTACAGCCAAATCCTGTAACTCTGACGGGCACCTTTTGTCATCACTATTCCGGAAAGCTGCTTTGCAGAATAACTCCCAAGAGTACTTATCTCCTAGAGGCTCTAGCTCAATTCTGCAATTACTAGTTGCCAATGATGCAACTTCAAAGTTTCTTGATGTCAGAACAAACCGGCTGGTACAGTTAGTTGGAAAGACTTCCATGATATTGTTAATCCATACATCCTTTTCCCAAGCATCATCTAGAACCAAGATATACCTTTTACCTTCAAGATGTTTCCGGATGATCTCAACTAAGCCTCTAATTTCCATGTTAGTAGCATCAGTTATGATGCCAACTCAACTAAGCCTCTAGTTTCCACGCTGCTACAGTTTTTCTGCGTGACCTGTGTACTCCGTAAGACTCTGGGACAGTGCTGACTTCGTGCTACGTTGATTTCCTTGGTGCTACAGTGATTTCCACTGTGCTATAGTGATTTCCACGGTGCTACAGTGTCCGGCGCGCAAGACGGTGCCGGGCGCAGTGAACCGTGTTGGATTCCAGGCGATGGACTTGAGTGGTCTTTCGACGTGTCAACTGGGCTAGTTGATTCATGATAGACTTGGACTCGAGTGTGTTCTTGTCGTGCCAACGGGGCTGGTCAGCAATAAAGAGTGTATGCGTGCTAATTAAATTAAGAAGGGAAAAGAAGAAGATCATTCGCAGACTAGCTCAAGACGAACAAGCAAGGAGACGCGTGCGGCTCGGTTACTTTTTAAACACGACGACAGGACGGCCAGGCCCAACGTGGCCGGCAGGGCGTGCCGGTTGGCACGGACAAGACCGCGGCCGCAGAGACAAGCAAGGCATGCAATCAGAGAAACAAAGACAAGCAGTGAGGGAGGAAAAACAAGGAACGGCTCGGCAAATGTAGACAAAAGTAATCAAGTCAAAGAGAAACAAAGCAAAAGCCAGAGAGCATGGATGTGGATGGATGAGGAGACTTTGCAATGCAGCGAATTGCAGGGCCACGATGAGAACGAGACAGTAAAGTAATGCCAGGCGAGTATGGTGCACGCCCAAAAAATAAACGAAGCTGCTGCGCTCTCTTTCTCGTCAGTTCGTGCTTAACAAAATAAACCCATGAGTTTATATATATGTATCGTTCTATTTATTAATGGATTTTATTTTATTTATAAAAGTTGATTTTCATGCTTAATCTAACTGAACAAAACGTTCTCTAGAATCGTCGTCGGACATTCCTGAATATTTCTACGCACTGCGTAATTTATCTTGAGCGTTTATTTGAGTCCACGAAACTAAGTCACACGGGATTCACTTGTCGCAGCAAGTACGTTTTAAATTAAAAACCCGAGAAACTCGTTTCAGAAATTTTTCTTAGGCCTAAATCGCGGTGCTAAATAAACTCGTAACACCAGGGGTGTTACACCAACCACAAGGTCTGCCGTTGCTCTTACAGTCTCTGATTTTCTCCTTAGTGGTAATAGCTAGCTAGGAATTGTCTGAGCACCTACAGATGGAGATGTTAGTCATCTAAAAAGCTGTTAATTGGACTTTGTATATGTTATGACCGGGGTTCAGTACACCCGGAGGAGGGCCATTAGTGGCTAGAGGCGCAGGGAATTACGGGCTTGGCCCAATTTATTATTATTTATTTCCTATTATTAGCAAGGAGGAGAGTTATATAAGCAGATGTAAGACACTTTGTGATGGGAGGAAAAAAGAGCAAACATAATTGCTCGGCTTCCTTTAGGGAGCCGGGACACCCCCAGTAACCCTAGCCGCCTCCTTCTCTTCTTCTACGCGCGACCACGGCGCCCAGAAGCCGTCGAGAGTGCCTCCAGCCTCGCCCTCCCCTCTCACTCGTACAACCTACGAACTCGCATCGGTAGGGATCGGATTCCTATCAATCGGCTATCAGAGATCTCTGGTTCGATCATGTCCAGCCCTCTACCGAGTTCTTCCCACCCGCCGCCGCCGCACACCCACCCGCCACCACCAGCGTCTTCGTCGGTGCTGTTGCCCCACACATCAGGCGCGCCGGCATTGGGCGCGCTGGCGTCCTCAGGGGCGATCCATCCTCTGCCCCGGCGCCGTCGTCTCCCACCACCCTCGTCCTCACCCTGGAGCAGATGACGGTAGCAATCCTAGAATTAGGGCAGGCCGTGGCGGGCATCAGGGCCTTCCTCGTCGGGCCCTATGCGCCCCAGCCACAACCCCAGCTGCCACCTCCTCCGACGCCACACCAACAGCAGCTACCCCCGCTGCCGCCACCGCCCTCGGCCGCAACCACGGCGTCGGTCATCTCGTACCAGTATGGGATGCCCTACGACGGGACTGCGACGACCTCGTTCCCAGCCGCGCCACCACCGTCCCAGGGCGTCCCCATCTAGCAGATCAGGTTCCCGTCGTCGCCGTCACCGCTTCCGGCTTGGATAGCCGGTTTGTCGAAACCCATCTACATGGCGCCCAGTACCCAGCCGCACCTACCGCCGCTCCCGACCACCGGGGCTGTCGTGGCGCATGGCGGCGCCCCGGCTCCAGGTGTCCTCTACGGCGGGGTGGACGGCCCCCTGTTCCACGGCGGCAGCCTAATGCTGACGCTCTCCGCCACGTTACCCTCGCTGGACAGCACGGGCGCGGCGCCCTCGGCCGCCGCACAGGACCCGCCGCCGCCCAAGTTTTACAAGTTGGAGTTCGCCACATACGACGGCTCCGTTGATCCCCTAAATTGGCTCAACCAGTGTGAGCAATTCTTTCGGGGTCAGCGCACGCTCGCCTCCGACCGTACCAGGCTCGCCTCCTATCATCTCCGGGGGGCGGCCCAGACTTGGTACTACGCCCTCGAGCAGGACGAGGGCATGCCACCGTGGGAGCGCTTCAAGGAGCTGTGTCATCTGCGCTTTGGCCCTCCGATCCGCGGGAGTCGGTTGGCTGAGCTGGGTCGGCTACCGTTTGTTTCCACTGTGCAGGAGTTCGCCGAGCGCTTCCAGGCGGTGGCATGTCACGCCCGGGACGTCTCCACGCATCAGCGGGCCGAGCTCTTCGTTGGTGGCCTTCTGGATCATATCCGGGTGGATGTGGAGATGCCAACCCGCCGGACCACAAGACAGCCATGTACTACGCTCGGGCGTTCGAGCGTCGTGCGGCTGCCATGCAGCCGGCGCCGCCTCCTCGAGCCGCTCGTCCGGCTCCGCGTCAGGGTCAGCCTCCTTCGGCGCGCGCACCCGGGGCGGCCCAGGCGGGACAGGCCCCCGCGGCGCGCCCGTTTCACCGCCTTACACCGGCGGAGCAGCTGGAACGTCGTCACCAAGGACTATGCTACAACTGCGACGAGCCCTACGTCCCTGGGCATGTGTGTCAGTGGCTCTTCTACCTGGAGTCCGGGGACTACATTGAGGAGGACGCCGCGCCCGCCGAGGACGGGGACGCGGCCATACCACCAGAGGAGCCGGTCGCCCAGGGGCAGGCGGCCGCTAACGCTCTCGTCGTGTCCCTCCATGCACTTGCAGGTATCCGAACGGAGAACACGATGTTGCCGTCGATGATGGTCAAGGGGGAGCGCCTCTTGGCCCTTCTCGATACCGGCTCCACCCACAACTTCCTCCAGGGCGCAACCATGCGCCGCCTGGGGCTTCCGCCCACCGGGGGGCATAGCTCCGCGTCACCGTCGCCAACGGCGATCGCCTGCGTTGCGAGGGCATCGCCCGTCACATCCCCATCAGCATCGGGGCCGAGGACTTCTCCATCACATGCGTCGGCCTCGACTTGGGCTGCTTCGACTTCATCCTCGGCGTCGACTTCCTACGGACCTTGGGCCCCATTCTTTGGGACTTCGAGGCCATGACGTTGGCCTTCTGGCGCGAGGGTCGTCGCGTCCTCTGGAAGGGCGTGGGCGGCTCTGACTCGGCCACGCCCCAGCAGCATGTGGTGGCGACCTCCGTCGACTCTCAGCAGCCCTTGCTGGACCGCCTACTGCAGTAGCACGGTGCCATCTTCGAGGAGCCACAGGGCCTTCCACCAGCCCGTCCGTACGACCACCGCATCCACCTCCTGCCGAACACCGCGCCCGTCGCCGTGCGCCTGTACCGCTACCTCCAGCTGCAGAAGGACGAGCTGGAACGGCAGTGCGAGGACATGCTCACCCAGGGCATCATCCGGCCTAGCACTTCACCGTTCTCGGCGCCCGTGCCCCTTGTCCACAAAGCGGACAAGTCTTGGCGATTCTGCATCGACTATCGCGTCCTCAACGCCAAGACGTCCAAGGACAAGTTCCCGATACCGGTCGTGGATGAGCTTCTCGACGAGCTCCATGGGGCTCGTTTCTTCACCAAGCTCGACCTGCGTTCGGACTACCACCAGGTGCGGATGCACCCCGACGACATCGCCAAGATCGCCTTCCGCACACACCATGGCCACTACGAGTTCCTAGTGATGCCTTTCGGCCTCTCCAACGCCCCAGCGACATTCCAGGCGTTGATCAACGACGTCCTTCGCCCCTACTTGCGGAGGTTTGTGCTGGTCTTTTTCGACGATATTCTCATCTACAGCTCTTCGTGGGCGGAGAATCTGCAGCACATTGCCATCATCCTCAACGAGCTTCGGGCGCACCGTCTTCACCTTTAAGCGCTCAAAGTGCTCGTTCGGGGCGACGTCCGTGGCCTACCTGGGCCACGTCATCTTTGCGGACGGTGTCGCCATGGACACCAACAAGGTGGCGGCGGTCGCTACGTGGCCCCCGCCGCACTCCGCTCGGGGCTTCCTGGGCCTAGCGGGCTACTACTGGAAATTCATCCGGGAGTTCAGCCTCATCGCGGTGCCCCTGACGCGTCTCTTGCGACGAGACGCGTTCGCCTGGGACACGGAGGCAGAGGAGGCCTTCCAGGCGCTTAAGCGCGTCCTCACCACCGGGCCCGTCCTCCAGATGCCCGACTTCGACAAGCTATTCATGGTGGACTGCGATGCGTCCGGTGTGGGGTTTAGCGCTGTTCTCCACCAGGGTGCTGGACCTCTCCCGTTCTTCAGCAGGCCGTTCGCCGCGCGCCATCTCAAGCTCGCGGCTTACGAGCGGGAGCTCATCGGGTTGGTGCAAGCTGTGCGCCACTCGCTCCCGTATCTGTGGGGGCGCCACTTCCTTATTCGCACTGACCATTACAGCTTGTAGTTCCTCCTGGACCAGTGCTTGTCTACCGTTCCGCAGCACCAGTGGATCAGCAAGCTATTCGGCTTCGACTTCATCGTCGAATACCACCCCGGGCGCCTCAACACCGTGGCGGACGCCCTGTCCCGCCGCGACGCCGAGCACGGGGCCGAGGAGGACAGCAGCGTGGGCGCTGCCATGTGCACCCGCTCAGGCCCCTCCTTTAATTTCATCGACGACATCTGCCGCGCCACGACGACAGCGGCGGACGCGCAGCTACTCCTTCGATGCCTTGAGGCGGGCGACCTGCAGGGGCCGTGGCGCCTTACGACGGGCTGCTCCTGCATGGTAGTCGCCTCTTTGTCCCCGACCACGGCGACCTGCACCATCAGACGCTCCTTTTGGCGCACTCGGTCGGGCACGAGGGCGTTCAGAAGACCCTCCACTGCCTACGCTACGACTTCTACATCCCCGGCAATCGCGCGCTGGTGCAGGACTGGGTGTGGTCCTGCAGTACCTGTCAGCGCAACAAGACGAAGACCCTGCAGCCGGCGGGACTGCTGCAGCCGCTGGAGGTTCCGTCCCAGGTATGGGCGGATATCTCCATGGACTTCGTCGAGGGCCTCCCGAAGGTGGGCGGCAAGTCCGTCGTACTCACGGTGTTCGACCGCTTCTCCAAGTACGCGCACTTCATCGCGCTCGGCCACCCCTACACCACCACCTCCGTCACTCGCGCCTTCTTCGACGGCATCATCCGGCTCCACGAGTTTCCCCCCTCCATCGTCAGCGACCGAGATCCGGTGTTCACCGGCCACGTCTGGCGCGACCTCTTCCGGATGGCCGGCGTCAAGCTGCGTATGAGCACGGCTTTCCATCCGCAGACTGACGGCCAGTCCGAGGTGGTGAACAAGGTCATTGCCATGTACTTGCGATGTGTTACAGGTGACCGCCCGCGTGCGTGGGTGGACTGGCTCGCCTAGGCGGAGTACTACTACAACACCTCCTACCACACCGCCCTGCGCGCCACTCCGTTCGAGGTGGTCTATGGCCGTCCCCCGCCGCCCATCCTGTCGTATGAGTCGGGGATGGCCCGGACGGAAGCTGCTGACGCCCTCCTCCGCAGCCGTGATGAGATCCTCACCGAGGTGCGCCAGCGCCTCCTGCAGGCGCAGCAGTTGTCCAAGAAGTACTACGACGCCAACCACCGCGACTTGGAGTTCGCCGTCGACGACTGGGTCTGGCTGCGGCTGTTACACAGAACAGCGCAATCCCTAGACCCCCGTGCCAGACACAAGCTTGGGCCTCGCTACGCACGACCGTTCTAGGTGTTGAAGCGCATTGGGTGCGTCGCCTACCGCCTGCAGCTGCCGGAGGGCGCCCGCGTCCACGACGTCTTCCACGTGGGGCTGCTGAAGCGGCACCGCGGAGATCCGCTGGCTGTTCCGGCCACCCTTCCGCCGGTCCTCGATGGTCGCGTTTTGCCGGGACCAGAGCGGGCGCTGCAGGCGCAGCAACGCCGTGGTGTCTGGCGCGTGCTGATCAAGTGGCACGGCCTTCCGGACGAGGATGCTACCTGGGAGCCTCTCGACGAGTTCTGCGAGCACTTCCCCAACTTCCAACTCGAGGACGAGTTGTTTGCGCAGGCGGGGAGAGATGTTATGACCGGGGTTCAGTACACCCAGAGGAGGGCCATTAGTGGCTAGAGGCGCAGGGAATTACGGGCTTGGCCCAATTTATTATTATTTATTTCCTATTATTATCAAGGAGGAGAGTTATATAAGATGTAAGACACTTTGTGATGGGAGGAAAAAAGAGCCAACATAATTGCTCGGCTTCCTTTTGGGAGCCGGGAGACCCCAGTAGCCCTAGCCGCCTCCTTCTCTTCTTCTGCGCGCGACCACGGCGCCCAGAAGCCGTCGAGCGTGCCTCCAGCCTCGCCCTCCCCTCTCTCACTCATACAACCTACGAACTTGCATCGGTAGGGATCGGATTCCTATCAGTTTAACAAGACTGGTCAGATCCGCAAGAGCCCGATTCGCAACAAAGATGAGTTTACCTGTAGCTCATGTAAAGGATGTCCCTCATAGATAAATGGATCTGCACTGATGCTCATAACTTTATCATCTACACCTGCTTTAGAATGGAAATTTTACATTAATAGAGTCGAGACAGATCAATTGGCATATTTTGTAATGTGGGGGTAAAATGATAGCTTAAGTGCAAGACAACAGGTATGCATGAGGAGGAAAGTTCAAAACAAACTTTTTAGAAGGGCAACTCGGTGGTAGATGATCCTATACCACTTAACAAAGTTAAAAATGTGTTACTGATTAAGATCTACTTATGAATTTGTTTACTGTGAGCCCAGCACTTGGGTTAGGCCCTTCAAATGAGTGTCAGTGTGCCTACACCTGGGACGGCTACTGAAGAAGAGGAGAAGATGGATGAAGAGCGGGAGGACATGGATCAGGAGTTAAGCCCAACGCGTCCAAGGAGGCCCATCCGAGCTACCAAGCATAATACCAAATACTACGGCCCACAATGGGCAGCGGCAAGTTCCCCTCTGCAAGCCGTGGGTGTGTGTACAAAGGAGATAGGAGAGGCGTCGAGAAGGGGTAAGGAAGAAGGCAGTAGGAAGCTAGAACTTGGCCGGCTGTGTCTGGATGGCTATTGCGAGATGAACTCGTCAGTACCCAGATCTTGTCTTACATACTGAACTATCCACAAATCGAGTAGAATTAGAGTCGTGACAATGAGGTGGCTCTGGTTGCAAAAAACTGAGCCTAATTGACCTTGGGCTGCCTTCCCCATACATGTCCATTTTTTGGTTAGTGCTTTCTTCTCAGTGGCCATCATTTCAGAATTTTGGGAATGGAAAGAACACCCTTTTTTGGACCAATAATTGGTTGCACAGTCAGTGTGTATCATCTCCCGTCCCTCACTTGTTTGGACTGTTTTCTAAAAGGCGAGCAGAGCAAAGAACAGTTTGCGATGCTTTGGCGGAAATTAGTTGGATTTCAGATCCAAGGTACAGTTACTGTTACGGTCATTGCTGAATTTCTTGATTTATGGGACCTTGTCTCGAAGGTGGAGCTGCACCCCGAGGTTAAAGACGCCTACTTATAGCATTTTTCTACCAAAGGAAAGTACTCAACAAAATCAGCATATGAGGGATTGTTAGTTGGGGCTGTCTATTTTAGACCTTGGGAGAGACTTTGGAAAAGTTGGGCGCGTGGCAAATGCAAATTCATCATGTGGTTGATTGCCCATAATAGGTGCTGGACTGCAGATCATCTTGCCAAAAGGGGTTACTGTATTAAGTGGGTCTCCCAGTGCAAATGATATTTCCTTTGATGATTGGTGGGAAACAACAAATGATAGAGTAAGTGGTCTGGTTCGAGAAGGGCTAAATTCCATCATCATTTTTAGGAGCATGGGCAATCTGGAATCACCTCAATCGCTGCGTTTTTATGGGGTTTTGCGAAGCTTGAATGAGGTGAGTTCTTGTGTAGTAGATGGCAAACGCCCAACGGAGTCCAGTTGACTACCTGCTCATCAAAAACTACGTGGGCTGTGCCGGATTTTGGTTGGGTATGATTTGTAATTTCCGAGGAAGCAACAAATCCAAACGCAGGGGTGCAGACAGAGTGCAGTGAAGGAGCAACAACCCATCAGTAGCAGGGTTTAGTGATGCTGGCCAGGTGCAAATGCTGCAGTTGTGCTGGGGCACCAGAGACATGGATGGCAGGCACAAGCAAACAGGCACGAAATCAACCAAACAGAGCACAGTCTTCCACTAGGTAATTCTGTCGAGCACACACCATGCATCTACGATTGGCTGCGGCCCTCAGAAAAGGATGAAGAAGAGGGCCTGCTAGGGTCCAACAGGAGCCGTTGTGGCGAGCTTGAGATCGGCGTACGGATGCCGAGGGGCGACGTGCGTGGCAGCCGCCCATGTTGGCCTGTGCCGCAATCTACAAACACAGGCACAGCAATGGTTTGTGGCCGAGTTCAGGGGTGATTTGGCGCATGCCAAGGCGTAAGAACTCGATGCACTCGGAAGAACACCAGCTGCAAGTGACCAAGTACTCAGTAGCATAAGCAACAAACTAGTCACAACCTGCGCGAGCTTCACAAGTACTCAAGTAGCCTCAATCTGAATAAGAAATTCCACTAGTCCTTAGAGAAACTTGAATAGGAGATGAACAGCAGAATCAGTTCCACCACCAAAGAAATTTCCATGTTGCAATCTGCACATGCTACATTGGCCTTGTTATTTAGTTGGTCCCGTACTGATTAATTTGTCCTCCACAGACTGATAGGAGGGAGGGAAATCAAAGAGAACAAGGATCCTTTGTTCAGCACAAGAGGAGATATGTATAATCCGGATCCGTCCGTGAGCATCTAATCCAAAACTATACGACAAAAAAAAATCTGGATGCAAGCAGCAGCGATGTACCTTGAGATCGGACATGGCCGGCATGCGAGAAGACGTTGACGGCGTCGGCCGCACCGATTGGGAACGCAAGGGGGCCGCGCCGGGAATGCGAGCGCGGCAGGTGGACGCCGACGCGCCGTGACTGGGAGGTGATTTGCGCCAGGAAGGATGCTGCGCAGTGGGGACATGGGGATTGGGGGAGGCGGACGACTTCACTGTTCACTCACCAGTCAACGGCTTGAACGCATCGACTGACTCCACAGCGATGGAAACTGGGGACCCGGAAAGACTGGCAAGACGGTCAGAGCATCATCTCTCCCTCTCTAAAAATCCTCGATAAAAATCTTTCTCATATTCTACACACTCTGAAAGTCGATCAGTAAAAATTCAGATTCTTATAAAACGTGTCGAATTTAGCAAAATCAACCCCCGCACGTCTCACACCGCTCCACTCCCGTCCTTACCCTTTTTGCGTTCCTCATCCCATGCCACAGCACACCAACGCCCGGCATCCTCCCTCATCGAGAGACCCCAACGCTCGTAGATCCGTGCGGCTCTCCCCCATTCAACGAGATCTATGGAGCAGGAGAGATTCATGGAGGTGGCACGACGGTGTTGCAAGGTTTGGGCGGCTCTCCTCCACCCTACACGACGCCCTCCCCAGCCCCGGCGGCGTCCTCCCTCACCCAGACGACCAAGCTCCTCCCACTCCGATGCCCATGGCGCTCCTCGCCCCCCCCCCCATCCCCCATCGTCGCCGCCGAGCCAAGCTCGGTACTGGTGGTGGCGGTGCTCGTGCGCCGACGCTCGCCACCGGCTCTGACCCCAACGGCTCGAATCGACTGGCCCAGGCTTCCCTTCTCCTATGTTCCAAATGTATATTTCAGGTGTTTCAATCATTTCAAAGGTACATTGTAGTTATGTCTTATGGATATTGCAAAAGTAGACCGGGGAATGTTGCATATGTTACAAGTGTTTCAGAAACATGTTGCAAGCGTTTATTCAAAATGTTTCATTTATTTCCAGATGTATGTTGAAATTATTTTTTATTTGGATTTTGCATATGTTTTCACACATATATTGCAACAGTATGTTCCAAATGTTTCAATTGTTTCAATCTTATATTGCAATTGTTTTATCTATATGTTTTCACAAGCATGTTGCAAGCGGATGTCCCAAATATTTCATCTGTTTTTAAATGTATGTTGCATTCGAGTGTTTCATGTTGCAAGTGCAGACCGCCGACGTTGGTGTCCATGAGGGTGGGCAGGCAGTGGCGGAGGCAGGAATATTTTCTAGGTATGGCAGGTTTATAAAGGTTGAACATGTATAATGTAACTATCAATTATGCAAGGACACACTAGAACATTAACAAAATATGTATATTACTATATGATAAGCAAATATAACAGAAATCTAAAAGTAAAGCATTGGCACATAAAATACCTCGCTAAATAAATCTTGTCATTGGAACAAATACATACCCATATAAAGCTTTATTTGGGTGCAAAGCTTGACAATGGCATTCTTCTTTTTTCTTTTGAAATTCTTTTTTAATTTCAGTAAGATCAAGTCCAAATAAGCCTCGCTCAATGTAGCACACCATCATGTCATTAAGCCAAGCATCAGCCATCTTATTGCGTAACTCTTCAAATCTGTATAGAAAGTCACAAGACAAAAAAAAAGGCAAACAATGTTATCAAATTAAATAATACTCAAAGATAAAGTGTTTAGAATTCTAATTTCTGACCTTTCATCACATATCTGCTCTTCTTTGGTGCCATCGTGCAGTTGAAGCAGGTGCAGACTTGCAGGCGCTAGGCTCGGAGCCGCAGCCGCTGTCACCGGCGTGGTGGACTGGCCGCGTCGAACTCGCGCCGCCGTCCGCCGTCCACCGCGTTGAGTTCTCGGCTTCTCGCGCCGGCGCCACCGTCCGCCGTCCACCGCGTTGAGTTCTCGGCTTCTCGCGCCGGCGCCACCGTCCGCCGTCCACGGTCCAGGAACCACCGCGTTAATTGATCAGATCAAAATACGAAGAGGAACAGACGCGAGCAGACGAGGCCTAGGCTAGCTTCCTCCGTGCCTTCTGGTAATCGACGACACGAAGCCCATCAAGCAGAGGCGGAGCCCATCAGGCCTATCTAGCTTCCCTCTGTATGACCATATCACGTACCTATGTGTATGTATTTCAAATATATAGTACGTATAGTCAGTATTTTTATTATTTTAGGTATGGCGGCCGCCAAGGCTCGCCAGATACTTACCTCTGCCACTGTGGGTAGGGCTAAGCCGCGGCCACCGACGCATGGAGGAGGCGCAGGGCGCCACCGGCGGTGTGGGGAGGAGGCACAGGCCGCACGGTGCTGCTGTGGAAGAGGTGGTGTCGGTGTTTTGGACCGGCGGTTCCTCAACCAATTAGTAAATTTGTACTGTGTGTTCCCAATCCCGGATGGTGATACAAAGAGACACAAGGTTTACACTGGTTCGGGCAATGGGTGCCCTATGTCCAGTCTGAGAGTTCGATCTTGTATTCCTTGCACCGAAAGGCTCGTAGTAGGGGGTTACAAGCAGGGCGAGAGAGAGTTAGTCCCAGGTCTCTGCGTGGAGCGGCGTGGGTTGCTTGAGATGTTGATCTCAAGTAGCGGGGGAGCTCATGTGTTCATCCGTGCGTTTATGCTTGAGTTCGTCGCGTGGGCGTAGGCCTAATCGTAAGTGTCCGATCCCCCCTTAGAAACGGCCCTGGTCCCTCCCTTTTATAGTTGAAGGGGGGACGAGGGTGATACATACGCTAGCTACACGGCGTCGTGCGAACGGAGGTGGCATGTTCGAGCCCTGTAGCATGTTCCTGTGGCGGTGTGGTCGATGGAGTGGTCCCGTCCTTGAAGTACTGGGGCGACGCGCCGGTCACATCCGATCCTGTGCGTCGTGGGGCTCCAGTGTTATCTTGAAGCGGGGCGTGGCGGTCGACATGCCGGTCACTGTGGGTTGACTGCGTGGGAAGCCGAGGCTCAGTTGGTGTCGAGGCCAAGCCATCGTGGGAGGCTCGGCAGACGTGAATCCCGAGGTTACCGAGACCCTACAGTAGATTGCCGAGGCTTGGAGGGACCAATTGGTCTCGTACGCTGATTCCGAGGCTATGGTGACCCAGACTTGACTCCCCGCGCCGCGTTGTTCCTGGGACGGGGGTTAGGTGGCACAGTGTAGTGCAAGCGCTGATCGTGGGCACAGCACCAGAGCACAGTGCCCGGTAATCCTAGCCCCATCCTGTCCTGGTCGGTATGGCGTTGATGTGACTTCCTGTCTCGTCGGGCACTCTGCAGTGTCGAGCCGTCGTCCGGCTGATATTGCGGGAGTGGTTGGTGTATTAATGGGACGTGACGTTCTGTCGGGGAGACCGGTCGAGGCAGAAGCGACGGGTTATTGCTGAGCCGGCCTTGAGCGATATGAAGAATCGTTGTCTCGTTCAAGGCCTTACGTGCGGGGCCTCGGGCGAGACGGAGAATTGGTTCCTCGTCGAGGCCTCCTGTGCGAGGCCTCGCGCGAGGCGGAGATTTGGCAGGCCGTCGAGGCCTCCCGTGCGAGGCCTCGTGCGAGGCGAAGAGCCGGTGGGCTCGGACAAGGCCGGAGGTCAATCAATGGTTTACCTTTTGGCTTTGTTTTTGATGGGGTTTAAGTGATTCTTTCGGTATACGCTTGGGGTACCCCATTTTATGGTACCCAACAGTAGCCCCAGAGCCTCAGGGAGAGCGTGAGCGCTCTTCTTGAGGCAAGTAGCTCCTGGCGGGATAGTATTTCGTACTTCGAGGCCTTGGTGGGTGCGCGCGAGCGCACCCGCCGGGTGTAGCCCCCGAGGCCCTGGGGGAGTGGATTCATTCCTCCAAGGTCTTTTTTCTCACGTTGAGCGAGGGATTTTATCGTATTCGCCGAGCCCACAAGTGCAAGTTCGGGTCGCGGGGTCTTTGTCTTGGGTGCAGGAGGAGCCCCCGAGCCTCCGCACGGAGCGAGAGGGCGATCAGGGGTCTCCCTGACTTTTTTGTTCGACCCTCGCACATCCTTTTTGTTCGGACGGAGGGATTGTTTGCCGAGCCCCCTCGAGTGCAATCTTGGGTCATTGGGTCTCGGCAAAGTTGCAGGAAGAGCCCCCGAGCCTCTGTACGGAGCGAGAGGGCGATCAGGAGTTCTCCTGGCTTTTTGTTCGCCCCTCGCGCCTGAGGGTTTGTTTGTCGAGCCCCTCTCGGGTGCGAGCCTAGGCCGCGGGGTCTCGGCATATCTGTAGGAAGAGCCCCCTAGCCTCTGCATGGAGCAAGAGGGCCGTCAGGAGTTCCCCTGGCTTTTTGTATGACCCTCGCGCGTCCTTTTTGCTCAGAAGGAGGGGTTGTTTTGCCGAGCCCTCTCGAGTGCGAGCCTAGGTCGCTGGGTCTCGGCAAAGTTGTAGAAGAGCCCCTTAGCCTCTGCATGGAGCAAGAGGGCCGTCGCGGGTTCCCCTGGCTTTTTATACGACCCTCGCGCTTCCTTTTCGCTCAGAAGGAGGGGTGGAATATGCTAGGCTACCCTCGGTGGGCGCGAGCGGTGACACTTTCGGTGAGCTGTTATCGGGTAAGTCTGAGTGGAGGCCCGTGCCCCATTCGCTAGGGGTTGGCTAGCGGTCCAGAGACGCACTCCAAGAGTACCAGAGGGTTTCTCTAGTGGGTGTCGGGGCCATTCGCTAGGCCCCGGTGGCTCGGTGCCTCCCTACGGTGGGATCCTATTCGGAGACCTCCCTGCCAGTCTCGGACACGACTTAGGACGTCCCAAGCGATCGTTTGCTCAGGCCTTGGCCATACGCGGGCTCGCCCATAGTCGTCCCTGACTATGTTGCCCTGGGGCAGCTGTCGAAACCCTTGGGGGCCCAGCCTTCGAACCCCTGGACCGTAACAGGCTCGATGCCCTTTATCGCATTTTTTTCGAATCTTCTAGTGTGGGCTTGGGTCGCTTGTCTTTGTCTTGGGTGCTGGAAGAGCCCCTGAGCCTCCGCACGGAGTGAGAGAGCGGTCAGGGGTCCCCTGACTTTTTTGTTCGACCGACCCTCGCACATCCTTTTCATTCGGACGAAGGGGTTGTTTGTCGAGCCCCCTCGAGTGCGAGCCTGGGTCGCTGGGTCTCGGCAAAGTTGCAGGAAGAGCCCCCGAGCCTCTGCACGGAGTGAGAGGGTGATCAGGAGTTCCCCTAGCTTTTTGTACGCCCCTCGCGCGTGAGGGTTTGTTTGCCGAGCCCCCCTCGGGTGCGAGCCTGGGTCGCGGGGTCTCGGCATACCTGCAGGAAGAGCCCCCTAGCCTCTGCACGGAACGAGAGGGCCATCAGGAGTTCCCCTGACTTTTTGTATGACCCTCGCACGTCCTTTTCGCTCCGAAGGAGGGTTTGTTTTGCCGAGCCCCCTCGAGTGCGAGCCTGGGTCGCTGGGTCTCGGCAAGATTTGTAGGAAGAGCCCCCTAGCCTCTTCACAGAGCGAGAGGGTCATCAGGGGTTCCCCTGGCTTTTTGTACGACCCTCGCGCTTCCTTTTTGCTTGGAAGGAGGGGTGGAATATGCCATGCTACCCTCAGTGGGCACGAGCGGTGACATTTCCGGTGAGCTATTATTGGGTAAGTCCGAGTGGAGGCCCATGCCCCATTCGCTAGGGGTCGGCTAGTGGTCCAGAGACGCACTCCAAGAGTACCAGAGGGTTTCTCTAGTGGGTGCCGAGGCCGTTCGCTGGGCTTCGGTGGCTCGATGCCTCCCTACGGTGGGATCCCATTCGGAGACCTCCCTGTCAGTCTTGGACACGACTTAGGGCGTCCCAAGCGTTTCGCTTGCTTGGGCCTCAGCCCCGTACGGGCTCGCCCGTAGTCGTCCCTAACTCTATTGCCCTAGGACAGCTATCGAAACCCTTAGGGGCCCAGCCTTCGAACCCCTGGACCATAATGGGCTCGGCGCCCAGTCCCTTCGTCCGAAAGGAATCGGGTGGGGGGATATCTCCCCCGTTGGCTGGACAATGGTAGGCGCTCCTTTTGAGGTGATTTTCTCGGGGAGGCGGAACGGCGTCTACCGCTGTAGTGGTTGGACGCAACGTGGTGTCAGCGGATGGAACATAACTGTTCCCGTGATTAATGAGGAAAAGGTGGACACGTGGGCAGTAAAATCGGATCGGGATTAACTGTGCCGGATCTGAGGGAAACTTCCCCGATTTCATCGCCCGTCCATTTCACCTTCATCCTGCATAAATACGCAATGAGCCTCGCCCCTCCCCTCCTTACCTTGCCTACATTAGCCTTGCCGCCCTTGAGCCGTTGCTAAAGCAAAGAGCACCGGGAAGAAGAAGGGAGAAGGGCGAGGCAGAGAGAGAGAGGGAGAGAGACTTACCACCATAGTCGAACCCTCCACCACACTCATGGCCGGCAACGTCATCGTCATCGAGGTGGACCCTTGGGGTCCGTCCAACGTATCCGTGGAGATGCACCAGTCGCTCATCGACGACGGTCTTCTCCGCCCGGTTACCGACTCCAACAGGCCGGAGTGGATTGCTCCGTCGGGCGAGCTGAAGCCGAGGCCCCATGATGGCTATGTCGTGAGCTTCGTGTCTTTTCATGAGCGCGGCCTCAGCCTTCCGGTGGACCGGTTCATGCGAGCGCTCCCGCACTACTACAGCGTAGAGCTCCATAACTTCAACCCCAATTCCATCGCGCAGGCGGCCATCTTTGTCGTCGTCTGCGAGGGGTATCTGGGTATTGCTCCCCATTGGGAGCTATGGCTCCACCTCTTCCAGGCGGGGCATACCACTAAGCCGATGGGTACGTCGGGCACGAGGAAGACAGTGAGGGCCGGCGGCTGCACTCTCCAAGTGCGCCAGGACTGTCAGCACCTCTACATCTCGGCCCAGCTCGCGTCATCGAATCGCCGCTGGTACATGAGCTAGTTCTATCTTCGTAACGATGATAGTGGACTTCCCCCGTACACCGGGTGGATCGTGGGGAGCTACCCGGAGAGGTAGAAGTATGGCATCCCGAGGGAGGATCAGCCTAAGATATAGCCGCTCCTAGAGGGGCTAGAGAGGCTGTGGGACCGTGGCCTTACTGCGGCTATGGTCGTGGCCGCCTTCCATCACTAGAGGGTGCTGCCGCTGATGGCTCGGTGGCGGCGCCTGTTCGAGATGAGGCCAGATGAGCCGATCGAGGGCATCCGAATGTCTACCTCCGCCCTCTCCGACGAGGAAATTCTTCGCCGGGTGAGGGAGACGGTGGAGGCAAAGCTGAGGAGCGGTGGCCTGACCCCTTCGCGATGCGCCCATCGCAGGGGTTCCTCTCGCTGGTAAGTTACGCGTCGCTGCAGCCCCCGAGGCCTCCCCGTTTTTCATTGTTTCTTGTTTCCTTATCCGTGTTCGCCATTCCTGTAGGGGATGAGGGACGTGCGAGACTCCCTGTCGCCCATTCCCGAGGACGCAAGGCGGCGGGTGGTCAACCGGGCGCATGCTGAGGCGCAGAAGAGGTGGAAGGACGCCAAGGTGGCAAAGCGCGCGAGGAAGATCCTCGCGCACGAGGGACTGGAGAAGCGCCGCCGGCAGCAAAGGTAGGATGGTCTCCCATTGGAGGCGTCCCCGTTGCCATTGCTATCGACAGACACTTTGGATGGAGATGACGAGGGCGAGATGGGGCGGGGTCCCCTGGACCATCTCCCTGATGTCGGGGAGACGGTGCCCGGGGCGTCGGCAAGCAGTCCGGCGCTCCTAAGGGGAGGAGGAGGAGCTGCCTCGGGGCCGAGGCCGACACGCCTGAGGCGCAGGCGTTGGGAAAGCGCACCATTAGCCCGGTGGGCTCGACGGTAGTGGTGGAGCAGGTGGCAGTGGGGGCGACGCAACTGCCCCCGTAGAGGACTGAGGGGGCGCCGGGGTCCATCGAGGACCGGCTAGCGCCGATGGATACAGAGGCCGTGCCTCTGCCTCCACCACCACCTTCGCAGAGGAGGGTCACCGTGCCGAAGCGGTTGCAGCCCCGCTCGAGGTAAGCGTATTTTCGGCAGAGTCGCAGCATTTTCCATTCGTTCTTTGGTCTCATTATGACCCCATAAGTATTTTGTCTTTAGCCAGAAGCGACCTACGGAGGTGCCTACCTTGGCGCCCCTTAAGGCGCTCAAGGTGAGCCCCGGCTCTACTGCCCACTGGGTGGCGGAGGCGCAAGCCGCCATACAACGTGGCGCGGCATCGGCGAGGGCCCACCCAAAGGAGTCGGTCGCCCAAGGAGGGGCTGCCGGGGCGATCCCAACATAGACGGGGGAGGGAGCGCCTCTGCCCCGTGAGGCCGAGGCTCATGAGTCAGATGGGGCCGAGGCGCCCTCAGTTACCGAGGCCACCGAGGTCGAGGCCCCCGAGCCTCCGAGGTCGAGGCGATGGAGGCCGAGGCGCCTAGGACCGTCGAGGCCGTGGCGCCTAGGACCGCCGAGGCCACAGCGGCGGGGCTGGAGCCCTCAGGACCACCGAGGTCACGATGGTGGAGGCCGGAGCCCCCGAGACCACCGAGGCTGATGTGATTGCTGTGAAGTCGTTGGCCTAGGAATTGGAGATGAAGGCAGCGGAGGCCTCGGTGGTGCCCCTAGTCCAAGGCCTACCGCTGTTGCGGGAGAGCACCCAGGAGGTGGAGGTCTATCCAATCTCCTCTGATGATACTTCCTGGGCACAGGAGGTGGTCGACGCCGAGGTGGTCGGCGCCGTGGAATAGCCGGCTCCAACCCCGGGTGAGGGAAGCTCGGCCTCGTGTGGGTACGACCCGAGCCCCACGGGTGGGATCACCCGCGTGTTCTGTGGTAGAGCCGGGACGACCCCAAGGGGGAGCCTCTGTTCGCCCTCGAGGATGCGGCCGAGGGCGGGCGCTGGGACACTTTCAAGCAATACCGCTAGCTGGCGGAGCGGTCACTACGGATGGCGCTGTCCGTGGTGGCCGATGATCTGCCCGGCATCGCCCAGGTTTGCGCCTTCTTTTCTCATGTGGTGTCATCTTTTTCTGAGTTTTCTTGTAGTGAATGACCCCTGTTCTGCTTACCTAGGAGCTCGAGACCCGGTCCCTTGGGAAGTTGGTCTTTCTTCGGTGGGAGAGAGACGTCTGGGACCAGCTTCAGCGGCAAAAGGGCCTGCTTGCCGGCGCCAACGAGCTCCTGTCAGCGTGGAGCGCGGAGGTGGAGGACCTCTGCCTTCGTTGTGCCGATGCGAAGGTCGAGGCAGCCACGGCCCAGGAGCAGGTCGCCCCTTTGGTGACGCTGGTCAAGGAGTTGGAGGAGGAGCTTACCCACGTCGCCGGTGATCAGGATGCTTTCAAGTCTCGGGCAGCGCAGAGTGCGCATCAGCTGATGAAAGGTGCCTTGGATGAGGCCCTTAAGGTGGCTGAGGCCGCCCGGACTGAGGCTGTGGTCTAGAGGGGAAAGGCCGAGGGTGAGTCCTATTCCCCTCGTTTTATTCGCTTTTCTTGTGTTCGCCCCCTAACTCCCTGGTATGATGCAGAGCTGGGGGGAGAGGCTTCTAGGGCGGCCGAGGCTTCTTGGGTCGAGGCCCAGCGCCTGAAGGAGAAGGCCGAGGCTTCTTGGGTCGAGGCCCACCAGTGGGAGGAGAAGGCCGGGGGTGAGTCCCGTAGGCTTCCGCCCCTATTTGGCTTGTTTTCCTTTGCGCTCAACCCCATTCCGCTTCTTTTGGCATAGGGTTGGAGAGGGAGGTCACCCGGGCAGTCGAGGCCTCTGTCACAGTGCAGGCAGTGCTCGAGACCGAGATCAGGGAGCACGACGCGCTAAAGAGTGCTGCCCGTACTGCCTGCGAGGCCTTGGAAGTCGAGGGGGTCTAGTCAGGCAGCTCCCTTGGGAGCCACCTGATTGCGTTGAGCGGCCAAGTGCATGAGTGGCTCCGAGGAGCGCTGCACACAGGCGTCAAGCGTGCCCTGGCCGTCATCGCCTCGCATTACATTGGCGTTGACCTCCAAGCCATCAGCGATGGCTACGTCCTGCCCGACAATGACGAGGAGGCCGATGAGGCGGTCGTGAAGCTGATGGAGGCAGCGGAGGGCCCCGACATGACGCTGGCCAAACTGTTCGAAGAGGAGGTGGTCCCTTCCATGCCATCCGTTGGGGCTGGAGACCCTAAGCCATGACCTAGGCCCAAGAGGCCATGTAAAATAGAATAGGGATTAACTTTGTATCGTAACGCTTGTGGCCGTCGAGGCCTTTTTTAAAGTACTCTTGCTTCTTAATTGTTTTTCTTGTATTTCCGAGCCTCTGCCCTCTGTTGTCTCTGATCAGATTTCTTTGCAAAAAACCTCCCTGGAGCCTAAGCCGTCCCTTGGGTGAAAGGTGGTGAGGGAGCGCCGTAGCCCGGAGGCATAGGCCGTCTCGCGACTCTACCGGCCTTTTGGCCCTGAGACGGACTTTCGGTCCTTGGTTTTTTCACAACTGATTTGTCAGAGCGTGCTAGAGAGTTTGGCATAGGAATTTTTTCAAAAAACAATTAAAAAATGGTGCGTGGGACTTAGGGGGAATCCCCCATCTAGCCCCCGAGGGAGGCTCGGTTCTGTAGAGGCAGAGCCGTGTCTTCCTTGTGGTGTTATCATAATGCCGAGGCCCGCAACGGGCTCGGGGGGTTTCCTAAAAAATTAGAACAATTAAAGAACACTTCTTAATTGTATTTCGAGGAACAATGTATACAATGCTTGGAAATTTAAGGGTAAAAGCGACGTAGTTGTTCTATGTTCCAAGCGTTGTTGAGGATTTCACCCATCTTGTTGGCTAGCTTGTAGGTCCCGGGCTTTAGTACTTGGGCGACGATGTATGGTCCTTCCCATGGCGGGGTCAGCTTGTGGCGGCCCTTGTTGCTCTACCTCAGCCTCAACACTAGGTCGCCTACCTTTAGGTCTCGGCTTCGATTGCGCCGGGCCTGATAGCGCCGTAGGGTTTGCTAGTACTTGGCCGAATGTAGTAGCGCAATGTCTCGGGCTTCCTCCAGTTGGTCGAGGGCGTCCTCGCAGGTGGTGCGGTTGCTTTGCTTGTTGTAGGCCTGTAGCCTCGGGGAACCATATTCCAAGTTAGTGGGGAGGATAGCCTCGGCTCCATAGACCAGGAAGAAAGGTGTGAACCCCGTGGCTTGGCTTGGAGTGTTCCTTAGGCTCTAGATGACCGACGGGAGTTCGGCGAGCCATTTCTTGCCAAACTTCTTCAACCGGTTGTAGATTCTTGGCTTGAGGCCTTGTAGGATCATGCTGTTGGCACATTCTACTTGGCCATTTGTCCTTGGGTGTCCTATGGTGGACTAGGCTACATAGATGTGGTGGTCGTCGTAGAATGTTAGGAATTTTTGGCCGGTGAACTGCGTCCCGTTGTCGGTGATGATGGTGTTCGAAACCTCAAACCTGTGGATGATGTCAGTGAAAAATAGCACCGCTTGCTCGGATTTGATTTGATTGATCGGACGAGCCTTGATCCATTTGGAGAACTTATCGATTGCTACTAGTAGGTGGGTGTAGCCCCCGGGGGCCTTCTGTAGAGGCCCGACCATGTTGAGCCCCCACACGGCAAACATCCATGTAATGGGGATGGTTTGGAGGGCTTGGGTCAGGAGGTGCGTCTGCCGCGCATAGTACTGGCATCCCTCGTAGGAGCGTACTAACTTGGTGGCGTCAGCAACCGCCGTCGGCCAGTAGAATCCTTAGCGGAAGGCATTTTCGACGAGCGTCCGAGGCGCCACATGGTGCCCGTAGGCCCCCGCATGCAAGTCCCAAAGTAGGGCTTGGCCTGCCTCGGTGGTGACGCATTGCTGGAGGACGCCAGATGGACTTCGCCTGTACAACTCGCCGTTGCAGAGGACGTAAGTTTTGGCTTGTCGCACAAGCCATCGAGCTTTGGTCCTATCTGTAGGAAGCTCTCCCTGAGCGAGCCAATCAAGGAATGGGACTCGCCAGTCCATGTCCTGGTTGGTCTCGGGAGGCTTCGTGTCGACTTCCATGACCTCGGGCTCGGCCGAAGGAGTCTCGGCGGCAGAGGAGGCGTCGAGCCCTATGGTGGGTTCGGCCGGTGGGCCCTCTTCTGCTGTCGAGGCGTAGTCGATGGAAGGCCTGCGGAGATCTCTGGCAAAGACGTTCGGGGGGGGGGGACCAGAGCCAATGCTGACGCCATCTTTGCCAGCTCGTCTGTGGCCTCGTTGTATTTCCGCACGATGTGGTTGAGTTCGAGACCGTCGAATTTGTCTTCTAGGCGACGTACCAACTTGCAGTACGCCTCCATTTCGGGGTCGAGGCAGTTTGACTCCTTCATGACTTGATCGACGACGAGTTGCGAGTTGCCCCGGACGTCGAGATGCCGTACTCCAAGTTCGATAGCGATCAGCAAGCCGTTGACGAGAGCTTCGTACTCGGCTGCATTGTTGGAGGCGGCGAAGTGGAGCCGAACCATGTAGCGCATGTGTACTCCGAGGGGCGAGATGAAGAGCAGACCCGCGCCTACCCCGGTCTTCATCAGGGACCCGTCGAAGTACATGGTCTAGCACTCCGTCTGAATTTGAGCAGGTGGTAGTTGGGTGTCGGTCCACTCAGCCACAAAATCGGCCAAGACCTGAGATTTAATCGCTTTTCGAGGTGCAAAAGTCAAGGCTTCCCCCATGAGTTCGATGGCCCACTTGGCTATCCTACCCGAGGCCTCCTGGTTATGGATTATCTCTCCCAAGGGGAAAGATGACACCACGGTTACTAGGTGGGACTCGAAGTAGTGATGCAGTTTGCGCCAAGCCAAGACTACGGCGTAGATCAGCTTCTGGATGTGGGGGTAGCGTATTTTGGTCTCAGAGAGCACTTCGCTGATGAAGTAAACAGGTCATTGGACGGGTAGAGCATGCCCTTCTTCCTACCTCTCAACTACTACGGCCGCGCTGACCACTTGGGTCGTTGCGGCGACGTAGAGTAAGAGGGCTTCGCCTTCGGCTGGCAGTATCAGGATGGGAGGATTGGTGAGCAGTGCCCTGAGCTTGGCGAGGGCTTCTTCGGCCTCGGGGGTCCAAGAAAAGCATTTGGATTTCCTCAAGAGGCGATACAGAGGCAAGCCTTTTTCGCCAAGGCATGAGATGAAGCGGCTCAAGGCCGCAAGGCATCCCATAACCCTCTGTACTCCCTTGAGGTCTCAGATCAGTCCCATGTTGGTCACGGCCGAGACCTTCTCCGGGTTGGCCTCGATGCCACGTTCTGAGACTATGAATCCCAGGAGCATGCCTCGGGGAACCTCGAAGACACACTTCTCGGGGTTGAGCTTGATGCCCTTCTCTCTAAGGCATTTGAAGGCTATTTCTAGGTCATCGACGAGATCCCCGGCCTTTCTGGACTTGACCACGATGTCGTCCACATAGGCCTCGACGGTTCGCCCGATGTACTCGCCAAAGACCTAGGTCATGCACTGCTGGTACATGGCCCCTACGTTTCTGAGGCCGAAAGGCATAGTCACATAGCAGTACATGCCGAACGGTGTGATAAAAGAAGTCGCGAGCTAGTCGGACTCTTTCATCTTGATTTGATGGTAACCAGAATACGCATCAAGGAAAGACAGGGTCTCGCATCCCGTAGTGGAGTCAACAATTTGGTCGATTCGAGGTAATGGGAAAGGGACTTTCGGACAGGCTTTATTCAAACCAGTGTAGTCTACACACATCCTCCACTTCTCATTTTTCTTCTTGACTAACACAGGGTTAGCTAACCACTCTGGATGGGATACTTCCTTGATGAATTCGGCTGCCAAAAGTTTCTGCAACTCCTCGCCGATGGTTCTGCGCTTTTCCTCGTCGAATCGGCGCAGGCGCTGCTTCACCGGTCTAGAGCCGGCCTGGATGTCCAAGGCGTGCTCGGCGACCTCCCTCGGTATGCCCAGCATGTCTAAGGGACTCCATGCGAACATATCGGCATTCGCGCGGAGAAAGTCGACGAGCACGGCTTCCTATTTAATGTCGAGGGTGGCGTTGATCCTCAGTGCCCGATCGTCAGGGTAGGCAGGGTCAACTAGGACGAGCTTGACGGCCTCGGTGGGCTCGAATGTCCCGGCGCGACGCTTGGAGTCAAGCGCCTTGCCACCGAGCTGGTCGAGGTTGGCGATGAGGGTCTCGGCCTCTACGAGAGCCTCGGCGTACTCGATGCACTCGACGTCGCAGTCGTATGCATGCTCGTACGTGGACTCAATCGTGATGACGCCACTGGGACTCGACATCTTGAGCTTGAGGTAGGTGTAGTTGGGGACCGCCATGAACTTGGCGTAGCACGGTCGCCCCAGGATGGCGTGGTAGGTTCCCTTGAATCCAACCACATCGAAGGTAAGGACCTCCTTGCGGTAGTTGGAGGGGGTGCTAAAGCAAACGGGTAGGTCGATGCGCCCGAGGGGTCGCGTGCGTTTCCCCGACATGATGCCGTGGAAAGGCGCGACATCACCCCGGAGCCATGACCGATCGAGCTCCAGGAGCTCCAGGGTGTTGGCGTAGAGGATGTTGAGGCCGCTGCCTCCGTCCATCAACACCTTGGCGAGTCGGGTGTTGCCGATGATCGGGTCGACAACAAGTGGGTACTGCCCGAGGTTCGGGACATGGTCGGGGTGGTCATCCTAATCAAAGGTGATCGCCTCCCAAGACCAATCGAGGTATCAAGGAGTGGCCACCTTAACCGAGAAGACCTCTCGGCATTCCCTCTTTCGCTGGCACAGTGTAGTGCAAGCGCTGATCGTGGGCACAGCACCAGAGCACAGTGGTCGATAATCCTAGCCCCATCCTGTCCTGGTCGGTATGGCGTTGATGCGACTTCCTGTCTCGTTGGCCACTCTGCAGTGTTGAGCCGTCGTCCGGCTGATATTGCGGGAGTGGTTGGCGCATTAATGGGACGTGACGTTCTGTCGGGGAGACCGGTCGAGGCAGAAGCGACGGGTTATTGCCGAGCCGGCCTTGAGCGATATGGAGAATCATTGTCTCGTTCGAGGCCTTACGTGCGGGGCCTCGGGCGAGACGGAGAATTGGTTCCTCGTCGAGGCCTCTCGTGTGAGGCCTCGCGCGAGGCGGAGATTTGGCAGGCCGTCGAGGCCTCCCGTGCGAGGCCTCGTGCGAGGCGGAGAGCTGGTGGGCTCGGACAAGGCCGGAGGTCAACCAATGGTTTACCTTTCGGCTTTGTTTTTTATGGGGTTTAAGTGATTCTTTCGGTATACGCTCGGGGTACCCCGTTTTATGGTACCCGACAGGTGGGGGCGAGTCTTTTAGATGGCCCGGAAGAGATGGGCGCCGCATCGGTGTGGAAGAGGCGGGGGCGAGTCATCCGAGCAGCGTGGACAGCGGATTTGAAGCGGACGGTTCGGATGTGAACGCGGGAAACAGAGCTGGCGTGGGTGGTGCGTGAATCCGAGCGGACGGGGCAGAGCAGCCACGGACGTCCTAATGTCCGGGCGCTAGTGCTGCCGTTCAGATTTAGATTGTGATTAACGAAAAATAGTTTTCCCAAAAAATGAAAATATTCTTAAAAATTCAGAATTTTTTTGAGCCTATATAAGGCTATTTCGCTTATTTACCAAGGGAAGTCATAAAAGGTAGAAACGTTTTACCTTCAAATCCCCATGCTGCAATCCTGTGTGGAAGTGTTTCAAGTGATTCTAGAGAGAGACTAAGATGATTCTAGCGTCCAAACGGCCTCTATAAAGAGATGGATCCGTTCTCCGTGTTTAGCTAGCGAAAACACAAGAATAGATGTTACCTACATTTATACAGATCTAACTATTAGAGGATAATTTTTTTCACTACTGAAAAGTTATGAAAAGCCTCTTGAGGTTGCTCTTACCATCGATGCATATGGATTATTCCATCGCCCTCCGATGTGCCTTGTGGCCCCGTTATTTCTTCATCTGCTTTTCTTATATATAAATAAATCAGTATTTACTGTGTGTCACTCTACTATATACAGTACTATCAATTTTTAAAATAATATTATATCAATAAATAGTTGTAGATCTAGATATCATTAAATAAAAATTGCAAGACTATCATCCTATCAGGCATTGGAGACGGCACGATGATGCGACAGTCAGGTAACGAAACAGTCGATTTTCAAAAAGGCCAACAACAGTCATGTCGGCCTATGGTAAAGCCGACAAGGCCTGTCAGCAGTTAGAGAGCAGACAAGCGTATCTGCAACTTGGTTGCCAACGTGCTTCTTAGGCCCTTTTTTTTCATGAAGTTACCGGTATGGAGGGAGAACTTTCTTCCTATTTGCATGAAAGTGTCACTGGTTCCTACAGCATGTGAAGTCTGATGGAGCGCTGCCTCTTTTCCGATGCCGTAAATAAACTAACAACCTACAAAACAATATATAAGAAGTCAAAATCTAACATAATAGTCCTAATCATGGAGCACAACCACACCTCATGTATCGCCCTCCAATCCTCCATCAACAATCTAATCACGCCGCGCACACACTCAACCATCACCTGACATGGCCAAGATGACCCCATCTTCAATAGGCTTTGGAAAACCTCTTTCCAAAGTAAGTGTTCTTTCGGTTAGTAACGAAGGACAGGATAAGTACAAAGAAACATGCAGAGAAGGAAAAGCACCTAGATGACTACAAATGTGTCCTCTGTCAACAACACGCTGAAGAAGGAATGGGAAAAGGCGACATTTGCTCTCTCTCCCCCACCCCCCTTCTCGAACCCTCTCGCCTAGCTATAGTTGAGAGGGGCGAAAAAAGGGTGTTCCGCGCTCCCACCTGCGAGGTCGCAGTTCCCTTCCGCCTCCGGCGGCTTTCAGGGCCTCATATTTGTGGGGGGACGGTGGTTGTAGATTAGGTCTCCGTAGGAGGAGGTTTCCTAGCGGCGCTTGGTCGGTGGAGGCGGCGCTGCTGTTTTGGAATAAGGTTCCTCCTGGGCCCTGGCCACCCTCCACCTCGCTGTCATGTGCTCCGGTGGTGGCGGCAGGCCTGTGAGGTGGGGGCCGAGTGGATCTGGAGGCCCAGCGGGATCTTCAATTTGCGTCGATTCTTGTTTAGGAGTTTTGAACCATCAGCTATTGTGACGATGACACAATGCTGGGAAGCTCGTGGGGTGATGCTACGGCTCGCGGTGGTTAGGTACGATGATCTGGCTCCTCCTTTCCCCGTCTCTCGGCGGAATGGCCAGATCTAGGCCCGGGATGGCACGGAGCGTGTCCCCGGCCGATGCTCCTCTCTGGTTCTCTTCCCGTTCACGATGGGAATCTATTGCGGCTCCCCTCAAAGCCTGTGTGGGTGGAGGCTACTTTGTCCGTCCTGCTCCGGTGACTTCGTCGGTGACGGGATCCGGCTAGAGGAGATTTCTTTGGCGGACACAGAAGCGCTCAGGGACCTACATGTAATTTTCTTGTTTGTCGAGGGCTTTTGTGAGATTTGGTTGGGGCAGCTGTTCCGCCTGTACCCTTTGTGTAGTGTCTATATCTGTACGCGTCTTTGCATGGTTTCCTTACATCGTAATATATATCGCGTACTTGTGATAAAAAGAACAAGTTGCCTGCATACGCAGACAACCTCTCAATCTTTCAGATCATTGAGGCTTGGAGAACTTCTGTGACTGCTCCTTTTGCTTTAGACATCTTCATTCTTATATGCTGGTCCATCTGGATGATGAGGAATGAAGTCATCTTCAGAAACAAGATTGCTTCGGTTGATGATTGCAAGAGAAATCTCACGGCTGAGGCACTTATACTGCTACACAGGACACAAGCAAGGATCACCCCTCTCTTAGAATCATGGATTCAGTCTCATTTGTAATTTACATGATCTTCTTCCTCTCTTTCTTTGTCTCCTGAACCATCTCTTCCCTTTCTCTCTCTTTGTAATCTCTGTGTCTGTCTTTTTATTTAATAAATTACAGTAGGAGCTTCTTCCTCCTCTTGATTCCTCAAAAAAAAAAACCCCACCATGATGATTCACAACCTCAGTATAAAATGTTTTGACAGGCGTGTTATCCTTAAGCCGCTTCACACCCCATCCAGTAGAAGCCCCTCTTTTAGTCTCCAAGGACCACCGCTAGTAGAACGATTTTGAGTTGCAGAATTTCATGTTTTAATTTTGGGGTCCAAATCGAACCTTATAAACTGTTCCAAATGTTAGTATTGATCTCCCACCAGTTAGGCCCAACGGCCTAACTGGGCCTTGTCCTCGCGCCCTGATCGGGGGCGCCCAACCCTACATGGTTGGTGGGCCCCCGTCGCACAGCGCTATAAAGGAAGGTGGGGGCCGGGGCTCGCGACACGAGGTTTACCGCGCCGCCAGTCACCCCACCGACATCCTAAACCCTAGACCCGATCGAAAGATAGGGGCGCTGCCAGCGACGGGAAGTGCCACCGACGCCGGCAACGCCACCCGACGTTCACATCGCCGCCAAGGACGCCACAGCGCCGACTCACTCTCCACCGACCGTCGTTGCCGGCGCGCAGATGGCGTCCGTCAACGAAACCCGGCCGGAGCTTCAACAACTACGGCGTTTGACGGTTTGCTACTTATCACCTATCTCTCAATCTCTCTCTGTGAAATCCGATTGATCTATTACTGTGCTAAGAATCCCGATCCGATGAACATACCTAAGAACTATAAATCTAACAATGGCATCGGAGCCAAGGTTCGACAAGAAATCAAACCAATACGATGCGGATCGGGAAAGAAAACAGAAAAACCGAACTAAGACCTAACCCTAGAAAGAATCCCATCACCAATCGGTTCAATCCGAGAAGAAAGAAAAGGAACCCTACCATCTAGATCTCGAATCACACAAAAGGTAAACACGGATCGGGGAAATCGGGTTCAACCGAACCCTAACCCTAGATCCCCTTTTCGGGTGAACGAGTGAGAAGAAAAGAAAGAAGAAAGAAATCAAATCCGAAAGGGGAAAGGGGAAAAGAACAAAAGGCGGCACACTAAAACCCTAACCCTAATCCCATTCGGATGAACAAGCCAAAAGAAACACAGTAAAAACCCCATTCCCAAACCCTAACCCTAATTCCCGTGCATCGGAATGGGGAAGGAAGGGGACGGGGAAGAACGAGAAAAGAAAGAACACGCCGTTCGTCGGGGATAAACCTCCACCGGCGCGGAACAAGAAGAAGAAGCGCACCGGCTCTTCCGCCGGCGCCGAAGAAGAAGCCGAGCCGGGGCGCGAACTCGCCGGGCTCGGCCAAGGTAGCGCCGCGGCCAGGCCGCTCGACGGCGGCGTGCTCACCCGTTGGGGAGCACGCGCACCGGCGAGGGGGCCGGCGACGGCGCAAAGGACCGCCCGCTCTGCTTTCCTCGCTCGCGGCTGCTCGGTAGCGGCTGTCCTCGCTGCTGCGACTGAGAAAGGAGAGAGAGAGAGAGAGAGCAAGAGCCGAAATGGCTAGGGTTCCAGGGCGCCGGCCGCGGCCTGGTTTTTGATCCACGCGAAACGGCCGCTCGTCCGTCGGATCAGATCGAACGCCCGAGATGCGCTGGGCCAAGTCGAGGCCCAGGCGGGCGCGAGGGCGCAACGCACTTTGTCGGCCCAGGCCCAGGTTGCGGCCTGGGTGCGGCCTGTGCGCGCGAGGCAAGCCGGGCCGAGCCGTTTTCAGCTCGTTTTGGGCCGCGCTGGGCTGAAATGAAAGAAGAACAAGAAATTTTTTTCTTATTATTTTCCAGAAACAATTTTGAATGCATATTTTGATGAATTTGAATGATTTTGATACAATTTTCTGTGCAAATTTTATCCAATGACATTTTGCCCAGAAAACAATGAATTTTTTTTAGTGCTTCTGGAAAATAATCACATGAAAAGATTATTAATGTTTCCGCTGTGCATGATAATTATTGTTCTCTTTGCTTAAATTTGAACCAACGGGATAATTTAATTTTTAAGAGAAATGAATTTCTGATAATTTTGATGCAATTATGATATTGTTATTTTCTGACCAACGTTGTTAATAACAAATATTATAATTTTTTGATCCATGAAAAATTGTGCATTAATTTTACTTCTGCCCAACGGTGATGTAAAATATTTTGCATGGATGAATTATAAGTTTTAATTTGACCAACGTTGAGTTAAAAGCATGAATTTTATGTATAAATGTTTCTTACTTACTCTGGTGTGATTTCAGGAGGCAAATGCATTGTGAACATTGCCAACATCCCGACACTCAACGGAACCAATCACCGTGTGTGGCGGGAGAAATATGAATTGGAACTTGCGTTGGGAGAGGTCGATTTTGCCATCACCTCACCGTGTCCTACTGAGCCAGAGGACCCGGTGAGAGGTGACAATGAATCTGACGCTGATTTCGCTTCTCGAAAGCGTGATCATGCTGAAATAAGAATGAAATATGACCTTGAACATAGGCAATGGACTCTCTCCAACCGTAAGTGCCTGTTGGTAGCCAAAGCCACCATAGAAGAACAGATAAGGGGCTCAATCCCTGAATGTGCTACTGCTAAAAAATATCTTGAGAAAATCAAGAGTCAGTTTACTGGGTCTACCAAGGCCACAGCAAGTTCACTGATCAAGAAGCTTGTGAATGAGAAATTCACTGGTGGTAGCATAAGAGAGCACATTTTGAAGATGAACACTACGGCATCTAAGCTAAAAGAAATGAATTTAAAGGAGGATGATTTCCTAATTCATTTGATTTTTGCTTCTTTGCCGAAAGAATATGACACCTTCATTGTGAACTATAATATGCAGCCTGAAAGATGGGGCATAGAAAGACTCATCTCAATGTGTGCTCAAGAAGAGGAGAGGATAAAGTCCTCACAAGGTGAATCTGCTCATTTTGTGAAGGACAACAAAAGAAAGAACTTTAATGGCAAGAATTCTAAACCACAAGGGAAACCTAAGTGGGATAAGTCATCTTCCTCCAGTTCACAGGGAAAGAAACCCCAGGATTCTGAGAATCAGCAGTATGGTGGAGCTGAAAAAGATCAGTGCAAGCACTGCTTCAAGAAGGGACACTACAAGAGGGATTGTCCAGACTTCCTGAAATCTCTGCTAAAGAAAGGTGATGAATTTATTACATTTGTAGATGAATCTCTGTATTTATGTTATGATAAATCCACTTGGTGGGTTGATTCAGGAGCAACTACTCATGTTGCAAATTCTTTACAGGGGTTAAGTGGGACGAGAACCTTGCAAAGAGGAGAAAGAACGATTAAAGTTGCAAATGGACTGCAAGCCAATGTTGAAGCCATTGGAGATTTTTCTTTAGAATTGAATAATGGTTTTGTACTTAGACTTAAAGAAGTACTTTATGTTCCCTCCTTGCGTAGAAATTTGATAAGTGTTTCGAAACTTGATGATAATGGAATTGATTGCCATTTTGGTGATGGCAAGTGTAAGATACTGGTTAATAATAAATGTGTTGGTCTTGCCTTCCGACAAGACAAGCTTTATTTATTATCTCTTGCTGAGAATGCGAACAGTGTATGTGATGAGAATGTGAATGATTCCCCATCTACAGATGTAACTAAGAAGCGGAAGAGAATTGATACTGTCTCTTCGAAATTATGGCATTGTCGCTTGGGCCATATTTCGAGGGGGAGAATGGAACGATTGGTTAAGGAATCAATTCTCCCGCACTTAGAATTTTCAGATTTAGAGCAATGTATTGATTGCATCAAAGGAAAGTATGTCAAGAAAATTAAGAAAGATGCCAAACGAAGCACAGGAATTTTAGAAATAATTCACACAGATATATGTGGTCCTTTTCCTGTGAAAAGTGTGGATGGTTATGACTTGTTTATAACATTCACAGACGACTACTCTCGTTATGCCAATATTTATCCAATTAAAGAAAGATCGAAAGCATTGGATAAATTCAAAATATTTAAAGCTGAAGTTGAAAACCAGCACAATAAGAAAATAAAGATAGTACGATCAGACCGAGGTGGAGAGTACTATGGGCGACATACCCCATATGGCCAAATTCTTGGACCATTTGCAAGGTTCCTACAGGAAAATGGCATAGTTGCTCAGTACTCCACACCGGGGGAGCCTCAGCAGAATGGAGTGGCTGAAAGACGTAACCGTACCTTAATGGATATGGTAAGAAGCATGATGAGTTACTCTACATTACCGATTAGTTTATGGATGGAGGCACTGAAAACTGCCATTCACATACTTAATCGAGTACCAAGTAAATCGGTGCCTAAAACACCGTATGAATTATAGACAGGAAGGGAACCCTCACTTAACCATTTGCGTGTGTGGGGCTGTTCAGCTGAGGCAAAAGTGTTTAACCCAAACATAGGAAAGTTAGACTCCAAGACAGTCAGCTGCCATTTTATTGGCTATCCAGAAAGATCGAAAGGATATCGCTTCTATTGTCCTGACAGACATACGAAGATTGTAGAAACAAGACACGCTGTGTTATTGGAGGATAACATGATCAGGGGGAGCATGGTAGCACGAGAAATCAGCCTACAGGAGAAGCGGGTACATGTACCCACTCCGATGGTTGAAGAACCATTCTTCACGCTACCTGCTACTGTTGCACCGACAGTGTAGGACACTGTAGTGCCAACACCTGTTGTAAGTTCTCCCGTGGCGACAATGAATGAACATGAGGAACCTGTCCTTGAGGAACCTATCCTTGAGGAAACTATAGAACCAAATGTTGCACATGAGGAAGAACTACAACAGCCCAATGTGGAACAAGTGCCGGAGGCACCTAGAAGGTCTCAAAGAATAAGAAGATCAGCTATTACTGATGACTATGAAGTTTATGAAACTGAAGAATGTCAGATGGGGGACGATCCCACCTCATTTGAAGAAGCCATGAGAAGCGACCACTCATCAAAGTGGCTTAAGGCCATGGAAGATGAATTGAAATCAATGAGTACCAATAAAGTTTGGGACTTAGAAAATATTCCTAAAGGAGCCAAAACAGTAGGCTGTAAATGGGTCTACAAAACGAAATATGACTCCCAAGGGAATATAGAAAGATTTTAAGCGCGACTCGTGGCGAAAGGCTTCACGCAAAGAGAAGGGATTGATTACAATGAGACGTTTTCTCCAGTCTCATGTAAAGATTCCTTCAGAATTATAATGGCACTTGTAGCCCACTATGACTTGGAGTTACATCAAATGGATGTAAAGACGGCTTTCCTAAATGAGGATTTGGAAGAAAATGTTTATATGGCACAACCGAAAGGTTTGTCGTAAAAGGAAAGGAAAATATGGGATGCCACCTAAAGAAATCAATTTACGGATTGAAGCAGGCTTCAAGACAGTGGTATTTGAAATTTGATAGAACGATAAAAGTTTTTGGGTTTGAAGAAAATGTTGAGGACAATTGCGTTTATGCAAAGTTCAGGAATGGAAAGTACATATTCCTAATTTTGTATGTGGATGATATCTTGCTTGCTAGCAGTGATATCAATCTACTAATGGAAACGAAGAAATTCTTGTCCTCGAACTTTGATATGAAAGATCTCGGTGAGGCCTCGTTCGTTTTAGGAATAGAGATTCACCGAGACAGGAGAAAAGGGGTTCTAGGATTATCGCAAAAGGCATACATAGAAAAGGTCCTGAAGAAATTTAGTATGCATGCGTGCAGTCCTTCACCTGCTCCTATAGTCAAGGGCGATAGATTTGGGGAACATCAGTGTCCCAAGAACCAATATGAAATTGACCGAATGAAAGCGGTACCGTATGCTTCAGCTGTTGGAAGTTTACAATATGCTCAAGTGTGTACACGCCCTGACTTAGCTTTTGTTACCGGGTTACTTGGCAGATATCAAAAGAATCCAGGAATTGAACATTAGAAATTAGTGAAGAAAGTCCTGCGTTATTTGCAGGGTACGAAAGGCCTCATGCTTATGTATAGAAGATCTGATTCCCTGCAGATAGAGGGGTATTCAGATTCTGATTATGCGGGAGACGAAAGAAAATCCACATCAGGATATGTATTTACTCTCGCAGGAGGGGCTATATCGTGGAAAAGCTTCAAACAAACCGTAACTATATCCTCGACAATGTATGCCGAGTTTGTAGCATGCTATGAGGCAACGGGGCAGGTGAACTGGTTGAAGAAATTCATACCCGGATTGAAAGTGATTGATGATATAAATGAACCACTGCGATTGTATTGTGATAACAATCCGGCGGTACAGTACGCTCACAACAATAGGTCAAGTGGTGCTGCCAAACACATTGACATAAAGTACTATGTTGTGAAAGATAAAGTTCGGGATCATATAATAAATCTTGAGCACATAAGTACAGAGAAAATGCTCGCGGATCCGCTCACAAAGGGTTTACCACCCAACGTGTTCAGAGAACACGTAGCCGGCATGGGTTTAAGGGAAAGCCTATGATTCCCGAACATACGAAGGGCCCAAAGAAAGTTTACATTTCAAAACGGAGAATTGTATTGTGGCTGTTAGTCTAACAGCACTAATTGCTGCGACGATGGGACAGTTCTATGCACTAATCTGTGATGAAATAGGATGGAAGCAAGAAAAATATGAATTGAAAGTTTTGAGTATGAAATTAAAGAACGAAGAATAGATGAGAGATCAAGGGGGAGAATGTTAGTATTGATCTCCCACCAGTTAGACCCAACGGCCTAACTGGGCCTTGTCCTCGCGCCCTGATCGGGGGCGCCCAACCCTACATGGTTGGTGGGCCCCCGTCGCACAGCGCTATAAAGGAAGGTGGGGGCCGGGGCTCGCGACACGAGGTTCACCGCGCCGCCAGTCACCCCACCGACATCCTAAACCCTAGACCCGATCGAAAGTAGGGGCGCTGCCAGCGACGGGAAGTGCCACCGACGCCGGCAACGCCACCCGACGTTCACATCGCCGCCAAGGACGCCACAGCGCCGACTCACTCTCCACCGACCGTCGCTGCCGGCGCGCAGATGGCGTCCGTCAACGAAACCCCGGCCGGAGCTTCAACAACTACGGCGTTTGACGGTTTGCTACTTATCACCTATCTCTCAATCTCTCTCTGTGAAATCCGATTGATCTATTACTGTGCTAAGAATCCCGATCCGATGAACATACCTAAGAACTATAAATCTAACACCAAAAACAGAACAACCAACTTCTCGTTCAGGAGAGAAATCACTGGTGATTTCATTCATAAACGTTGCCGGCAGGATTGTAGGTAGTGTACTCGCAGGACTCAGCTCGCTCTGTTGGTTTGCCATTTCTGAACTAGCAAATATGGATAGGACCTGCTACAAATCAAGTAACATCCGAAGGAGCAAGAAAATTTGCTCAACCACACATACATATAACAACGTCGAATTGAACTGAGTATACATATACAGCATAAACCACAGGTGCAACACCGAATTCGCACTAGCATGATTGTAGTAAGCAAAACTGTTTTACAAATAACCTGATTCTTATGAGCACTGACCTGGAGAAAAACACTTGAAGGGAACAACACTTGAAACCGATCGAAGGGGGCTGAGGTTCTGAGATGGATGCCTCCATTATTGCTGCAAAGAAGCAACCGCATGAACAAAGACAAGCTGCGCTGACTTGACCCAAGCCTAAGATGCCTAATGACAAATATGAGAGTTTATTGCCACACGCTTTGGTGACGCATGGCATAGTACGTGGCATGAACCTTCCATTGCTATGTACACAAAAAACACTGACGTGTACTGGCTCAGACATTTCCACTTGCCATGTAATAAAAAGTGGACCAACCTAGAAGGAACTAGGTGGCATTTTGTATTAGTAAGAAGAAAATAGACACCCAAATTTGCCTCGACGAGGACTTAAACCTGAGCTAGCTCAGCTTTCTCACTTGCTATGTAATCAAAATGAAGACTGCCATAACTGTATTCTCAGGCCAGTTTCGACAAGATCCCTCTGTTTGTTAGACAGAACATTCCTTCTATACATCCTAGTTGCCAGAAAACTTAGTTTCAGTAGATGGCCATTTGGGATAGGTGTTTTTTTTACAAATTTTACAAGAACTCTGGGAATCTTTTAAAAAATATAAAATGTATCTGCTTATTTACATAGGTTGCCAACACATCCAGATCATCTGTTCTATTACAAATAGCAAGCATAGAAACACAAGCAGCATTTTGAGCAAGCATAAAACATGACAGGAAAAGGAGGTAGATCTTTCTGTATTCGTGGGCATGATGGTTATATTGCCGGACAGGAAGGAGATGTAGGGGTGAAGGGAAATGAACATGTCTCGTCATTTCCTGCAATTGATGCCTGGGCCGATAGATTGACTTCCCTCGTCGTCAAAGCAGGTTTGCTTGGATGCCCTTCAAAGTGGTTCTTCAAACCCCTCTTCTGTTCGTCATTAAGGGAGCCAATAACCTGAACTTCCTTCAGTTTCTTAAGATGATTTAGCGATCCAAACTGCGGCAGCGATCCAGTACTACAGCAGCCAGCCTTCAGTACCTCGAGATTTTCCATTGCTTCTTTTCCAATGCTTAAATGTAACATGGATCTGCTAGCAATCTCCAGGACCTGTATCTTTTTATAACAGCGGTCCTCCACCCCATCGGTCATGACACAGAAGTTGAACATACCTAGAGGAACTGCTTCCTCTTGAGGGGACGAGTCTCCTCTGTAGTTTGTTCCCTGCAGTTGGGTCACTGCCCTTTCAGCTTGAGGATCACTGGCTGGTGACTCAACTGCAGGTGCATCTTGAGGTGTGTTCACACGAAGGCATAGAATACATAGTTCCTGTAGATTCCCAAGGACTCCTATGTCATCTTTAGATAATACGTCCACCTCTAAATTTAACTTTTTAAGATTACAAAGGTGTCTGATCCACATAGGCAATTTTTGTAAAGGTCCATACAGCTTAAGGCTCTGAAGTTTCTTTGGTGGCCTTGAAGTTTCTCCAGTGATATCAGTGGGCATGCAATCCAAACAACCTTGATTACCCTTGTCAAGCCACACAGACAAGGATTGTAAATGAGAGTGATCTGAGACGGCAGAACATAACTCCTTACTGTTATTCTTGCTCGCTCCAGCAACTCCAATCTTGCGTAATTGAGTAAGATTCTTGAGCTCTTCTAGGATGACTTTCCCTTTGGCAGCACTGATACTGACAAATCCAAGTGTGTGCAACAGAGTCAGTTTTCCCACCCCTGATGCCATCTGAACACCAACCAGTTGAAGACATTTGCGATTCTCTAGTGGGGTGGTAGTGCCTGCACGGATATATTGAAGCTTCTTTAGCTTGGTGATGGACGCTGGCAATGCGACTATGGAGGTGTATCTGACATCAAGAATTTGGAGCTGCCTTAGCTTACTCACTGAACCTGGCAGATTCCTGATCATACTGCATCCTCTGAGTGAAAGGAACTTGAGGCGACGCAGAAGCTTAAGCATCTTATGGAGGTCTTTATCGGTGACACCTGATGCATTCTCCAGATCAAGCACCCGAAGCACTTTCATACTTTGAGAAATGAAGAATGGTGACCAATCACCAAACACTGTGAGGGAACGAAGACGAGACAAGTCAATGCTCTCAAACACAATCCTGTCTCGCTCCCAGCTTTTCTCTATGACAAGGTGCCGTCCTGAACGCCCAGTAGTCTGGCAGCAACATCCCTTCAGTGCAAAGACCTCAAGTGCAAAGGTAACATTCTCTTCTTTTGGTCTTGAGATGATATACTCATGGAAAAAAGCACTGACTTGGCACCAAACTAATCTCATGTTTGTGACGATTGCCCGCTCTGGTGGTTGGATCATGCTCAGCTCAGTGATCTTTGCGAAGAGCTCCTCTCCATTCTCATCTGCGCTATCACTGTCCTTGTCCTTCGAGTAACCCTCTGCAACCCACCTCATCACCAAACGTCGCCGCCGAATGATCTCTGACTAAGATTGACTGATAAAAGATACAAGGCTTCAAGAAATCTGGGCAAGAACGAAAGTATGAATGTATCCAGCGAAACATATCCTGTAAACAAGCAAACTCATGCCTTGTCTCCATGTTATTTATAAATTGGCCATTCAAAATTTTGGCTCTTTCTATCCAGTTGAATATAGGGACCAAATAGTCAGCGATAGAAACTATTATTTTTGGAAGTCCACCACACTTTGAAATAAGTTGCTGGAGCACCAAGTCATTTTCAATACCATCTGAAAGCGAATATGGACTCCCTGCTACCTACATGTCAAAATAGCAATAACATTAGAGTTGGACGTTACTTCAAATTGAAAAATATGAAGTGTTCAACATGCAATACTAGTGTTACATGAATGGAGAATGGCTTCCCAACCGTTACGCTTCTCAACGCGCTCTCTCCACAACGAAGAGCTCCTGAGACGCATGAGAGGTAAATGCTTCCGTTGCCTCTCCCATGGCCATGCCGCTGCAGAGTGTAGGGACCCTGTGCGGTGCCTCAGCTGTGGCCGCTGGGAGCATAAAAGCAGAGTGTGCAGAGACAGAGCTTCTTCAACCAAGCAGCAAGCCCCTCCTCCAGGGCTCCAGCTTCGCCCCCCCAACCCCCCCCCCCCCCCCCCCCCCCCCCCCCCCCCCCCCCCCCCCCCCCCCCCCCCCCCCCCCCCCCCTCCTGAAGGACCGCGATGGCAAGGCCTGGGGACCCCGCCGACCGCCCCCAGGACACTGCAGCGGTGGCCTTCTCCACCAAAGACATGGACCACGAGCTCAACCGTCGCTCCATGCACGGCATAGTGGCCTGGCTGGGGAAGGACCGGCCCAAGGTGGAACCGGAGGTAATCAAGAAAGCCATCTGCCACCGGTTTGCAGTCCGCCCGGAGGACGTCACCGTCGTCAAGCACTTCCCCGAGGACTTCTTCTGCGACTTCAAGCACCGCCACCAACGCGACGAAGCTGCGGGTCAGGGAAGGTTCCCCTACGGCAACCTCGACATCCACACCCGACCTTGGCAACTGGCCATGCACGGCGACATCAGCGACCTCAAGTACCACGTCCGGCTATGCTTGGAGGGCATCCCTTTGCAGCCTTGGAACGAGAGCATTGCCAAAAGAGCCATCGCAAGAGCCTGCGACCTCCATTACGTCGAGCAGGCATCTCTGGACAGCGAGGACACCAGGGAGCTCTGCCTCTGGGCGTGGACTCACAACCCGTCGGACATCCCGAAGGTAACCTGGTTCACCTTGTCATGCAGGAAAGCTGAATTCCACAATGGTCCGCCTGCTCGTGGGCGCTGCGGCCTCACCTTCAGGTACTGGTGCACCTTGACCTGGTGGAGGACCCACCGGGCACACATGGACGCGCCCCTCCCCGTGACTACACATGGTGCTATGGCGTCGTCGATGGAGAAAGGGTGCCGCGCGACCGCCTCGACCCACCACCCTCCGAGGTCCGCAGCAGCAACCGCCGTGACGACGACGATCGCAGTGGGCGCCGCGAGCATCGAGGCGACACCTGGAGCTAGAGCCTACTCCGGAGCCTGTCGCGGGCGCCCAAGGAGCAGGAACGCGAGCGTTCCGAATCCAGGCGTGGCAGCCGCCGGCACCGAAGCCCCGAGCACGGAGGCCGTCGACGCCCTCTGCATCGCGCCGACGCTGCGGGGGACCACCACCTGGCGCAAGGGGACCTAGGCGGCCACTCGTCTGCCTCGAGCGAGCCCGTGGACGCCAACAGCTCGGAACTTCTCCTGGAACTTCCTGTATCGGAGACTCCTCGCCGGCTCGTCACGGACACCGACCCTGTCCGCCCGACGAGGGCTGTTCGTCCAGCTGAGGCCCCTCGCCGTCCTCCCATGCGTGGCCGGAGCAGGGAAAGGACACCACAGGCAGGCGCGCTCGGAGCCGCGCCCCAGAACGGCGCGCTCGGAATCCCCGCCGCCACGCCTGCGCTGCAAGTCGCCGGACCTCGGAGGCAGCGTCAGCAACAATCGCCATCCATCAGCAAGTCCTCCTAAGGTGCGTGCAATTCATGAGTATATGGATGACTCGTCAGAGACACGGCCACCACCTGCTGCCCCGTCATACAACGAACCGGCTCCTCCATCGAGCGACGCGCTCCAGAACGACGGGCTTGCCGTCAGCTTCTCCGCCCCCTCACGTTCGCCTGTCCTGCAGGTCCCCTCCAGAACGACTGGATTTTTCATCAGAGCAATGGCTGAAGTGTTGTCAACATACAAAGTCACAACTCTCGGCTTGGTTGAGGTGATCTTTGACAGTAAGCTTCTGAGCCACAAAGCCTGCATTGCTGCCACAGTAGCTGCCATGAACTCTGCTTCACAAGAGGACAATGCTACTGTCTTTTGCTTCTGTGAACACCAGGTTATCAAACACTCATTGAGATAAAATGGCATCCCAGTTGTGCTTCTCCTTCCTACTAAGTCAGATGCCAGATCACTATCTGAAAAACCCTTCAGTACTTCTGGATCACTTCCAATAGTATACATTAGACCATAATTGAGACTGCCCTGTATGTATCTGATTATCTGCTTTACTGCCTTCAGATGCATAACTGTTGGCTTCTCCATAAATCTACTTGCTATTCCCACTGAAAAAGCAAGATCTGGTCTTGAGTGCAATAGGTATCTCAGGCAACCAACAACACTCCTGTACTCAGTTGCATCAACTTTCTGACCACCTTTGTCTTCATGCAACTTGTCACCTGGATTCATAGGAATCTTTGTTGGATTACAATCCTCCATGCCAAACTTGGCTAGCACTTTCTTGGCATATCCTTATTGCTTGAGTGTGATGAAGTCTTCATGCCGTTCCACTTCTATTCCTAGGTAGTAGAACAGCAGGCCAAGATCACTCATCTCAAACTCATTCTTCATTTGATTCTTAAACTTCTCAATCTCCTGTGTTTCACTCCCAGTGATCAGCAAATCATCTACATAAACTCCCAAGATAAGAGTGGCTTTCCCAGCACCTCTCTTGTACACTGCTTGCTCACTTGCACATTTCACAAAACCCAACTTCCTCAGACTTTTGTCCAGTCTGATGTTCCATGCTCTGGGTGCCTGTTTGAGCCCATACAGTGCATTGGATAGCTTCAGTGCATACTGTTCTTTGCCCTTAACAACATACCCTTCAAGTTGAGTAACAAACACCTGTTCTTCCAACTCACCATTCAGAAAGGCTGTTTTTACATCCCGATGGTGTATCTTCCATCCTCTATTTGCTGCCAGTGCAATGATCAACTTGACTGTGTCAATTCTGGCAACTGGGGCAAAGACTTCTTCATAGTCCACACCATGCTTTTGCACATAGCCTTTTGCCACTAGTCTGGCTTTGTGCTTGACAATTTCCCCTTCTGCATTTCTTTTCAATTTGAATACCCACTTGAGACCTATTGCTCTCTGACAAGCAGGCAATCTTACTAGCTTCCAGGTCTGATTCTTCTCAATAGACCTTATCTCACTATTCATTGCCTCCACCCAATCTGGTTTTTCTGCTACTTCACAGTATGATGTTGGTTCATCAGATTCTGCTAACAAAGCATCAATTTCCTCTGAATCTTCCAACTCAACTTCTTCTGTGTTCTGATAGATCTCATTCAAACTCTTGAAATACTGTGGTTCCTCATCAGACAGATCATCATAACCCACCTCAGACTCTGACTGATTTCCACTAGCATGTGAACCTAAATTCTGCAGTAATGTGTTGTCTGCATTTTCACCAACACCTAAATCAATGTCCTGTAGCTCATCTGGCACACTGCCATTCCTGAGTTATTTGCAGACTAGGCTCCCCTGGCATAGATTGTGGTACTGTGTTTTCATCATCAACTATAACTGTCTCCCAATTACCTTGATTCACCAAAACCTCATCCTCTACTTGAAATTCCATCAAAGTTTCAGATGAGTTATCACACCACTTCCACTCTACTGCTTCTTCAAACACCACATCTCTGCTAATGACAATTCTCTTCTGAACTGGGTCATACAATCTATGAGCTTTGCTTCCCTCTTCCACTCCAAAATAAACCATCTTGTGACTCCTATCATCAAGCTTCTTTGGATGTGGTGATGTCTGTTTCACATGTGACAGACACCCAAACACCTTCAAATGACCAAGGTGAGGTTTTTTCCAATTCCATGCTTCAAAAGGGGTTTGCTCCCCCATAGGCTTAGATGGTAGTCTGTTCAACAAGTAGATAGCATGCCTGACAGCTTCTCCCCAGAATCTCCCTAGAATTTTCATGCATTTCAGCATTGACCTTGACATTTCCATAACTGTTCTATTTCTCCTTACCACCACACCATTCTGTTGAGGTGAATAAGGTGCTGTCAACTATCTCTTGATGCCAGCTTCTTCACATATACTTGAAAAGATGCTTGATAGAAATTCTCCACCTCTGTCAGACCTGAGAATTTTGACCTTGTGTCCTATCTGGTTTTTAGTTTTAGACTTGTATTTAACAAAAGCATCACAAGCCTGATCTTTGCTCCTCAACATAAACACATTCATCCATCTACTGTAGTCATCCACTAGAAGCATGAAATATTTGTTTCCTGCTGGTGTTGCTGGAGTGATGGGCCCACATAAATCCACATACACCAGCTCCAAAGGTTTGCTTGCTCTGAAACTTGTTGCATTTGGAAAAGGTCTTCTTGACTGCTTCCCTGCCAAACAACCATGACACAACTGTTCTGGATGTGTTGTCATAGGTACACCTGCAGCCATCCCCTTCTCAACTAACAACCTCATTGCCCTGAAGTTGACATGACCCAACCTAGCATGCCACAACCATGCTGGCTCTTCCAAGCTCCCCATCAAGCAAACAGGTTCAGCTAACTTTAGATGTATTTTGTACATTCTATTGACAGATCTCTGAACTTTCATTAACAATCTCCCTGACATCTTGTCTAAAACTTCTAGACAATCCTCATCTAGTGTCACCTTGTAGCCAATCTCAGTGAGCTGACCTAGACTCACCAAGTTACTTTTCAGTTTAGGAATGTAATAAACATCACGAAGCAGCCACTGATCACTACTGGATTTGCACTGAAAAAGTACTAAACCCTTCCCCATGATCTCTACTGCTGATCCATCCCCAAATCTGACTCTCCCTACTACACCATGATCTAACTCCTTAAATTTGTTCAAGTCACCAGTCATATGATTACTAGCACCATTATCTAAATACCAGAGATTACCAGTGCTGGTACCACCACCAGTGAGGTGTAGCTCCGGGAACACACGATGTTCATTCAAATTCACAGTTTCCCGCTTCTCTGAAACTTGAGCCTGAACTGGCACTTGCTCGATCGGCTTTTGCAACTCTGCAACCATGAGCATCAACGCCGGCTCCACGTCGTTCACCCTCGCGTGATGAGCTTCCTCGCCCTTCTTCTCCTTCGGACACCGATTAGCGTAGTGTCCATACTCCTTACAATTGAAACACTGAATGTGCTCCTTGTTCTTCTTGACAGCACCGTCGCGGCCTGGCGCTTCCCCACGCCCACCACGGCCACGGCCTCTCCCCCAGCCTTGACCTCGACCACATGCTCCCCCTTCTGGTGATCTCCCTCTTCCCGAGACTTCACCTCCAGATCTCTTCTGCTTTGCTTCCCACTCGGCTTGGGTGAGCAGTAGTTGACCACTGCTGTCAGTTTTGGTGCCTGATCCTCCAGCTCCCCGCTGAACTCTCTCCTCATACGCCTTCAACCTCCCAATCGCCTCCTCAAAAAGCAAAGTCTTCAGATCATAAAACTATTCGATAACAGCCACCACACTGATGAACTTGTCCGGTACCGTATCGAACAGTTTCTTGACCATGGCTGAATCGTCCAAAGTTCCCCCAAAGTTGCTGTATCTCACCGACATGGATGTCAGTTTCCTAGCATACTCATCGATGGATTCATCCTCCCTCATCTTCAGTGCATCGAACTCGGCCTTCAGAGTCTGCAGACGCGCATCATGAACTCCATCCGCGCCTACAAACCTCACCTTCAGGCAGTCCCAAATCTCCTTTCCTGTCTTCTTCTTCGCCACTTGCATGAGTAGATCATCGGGCAGACACTGCAGGAGATGCGCCTTCGCCTTCTTGTCCTTGGCGGTTGCTTTCTCCTTCTCCGCCGCTATCCGCGCCGTTGACGACTCCGCCTCCTCCGGTTCAACAACCTCCCATACTCCTTGATCTTCCATGATGGCCTGCACCCAGATGCTCCAACTCACATAGTTGGTCGCCGTGAGAAGCGGGTACACCACCCTCCCCCCATGTCCTGAGCCGCTGGTTCCCCCGCCGCCGCTCCGAGAGCTCTCGTTCATCTTGGATCAAACTGAGTATATGGAACTGTGTGATCGTCGGCTCTGATACCAAATGTCGATTCCAAGACCTCAATCACACAGAGATTACAGTGGCTAACCTAACAAATCAAGAGATCAAGCATATGATGCAAGAACAAGACCAGAGGAATGACGAACGGCAACTGTCGACAGGGATGACAGTGCCCCTTTTCACTTTGAACACCACAATGTTCAGTACACGATTACAATAGACTCAGCAACTGCTATCTAGTGCTATACCCTGGCTTTATACCCAAGCCATCACACAGCACACTCACACATAGAAAAAACTGCTAAAACGTGGATACAAGACACGCTCAATGCAACTGCTGCAGCACCGCGACGTCGTGGGCGCGCTCACCGCGCACGCCAGTTTCTGCTAGATTGGAATCCTGCTTTTCCCACTCTCTGCTGACATGGCTTCACCAGCTGACTCAGCAGACATGTGCACAAGCTAGATTAACCCAACATTAGAAGCCTAATATCCTCAAGGGCTACAATATGTATCAATGTTAGGTAGTCTTCAGTCTTCTAGGATCTCTGCAGCTAGGGTCAACATGAAATTTCTGCACTTCCTGTCCTTTTGGCTAGGTGGGGCGACAGCCAGGGGCCTAAAGTCGTCTTCCCAGCAAGCCTAGAAAATTTCCTTGCAGCTCTCTCTTAGGGAGTGTTTGGATCTAGCTACTAAAATTTAGTAGGTGTGTCGGGAGAATATTACATGGGGTGTTTGGATACTAATAAAAAAACAAATTACATAATCCGTCAGTACTCCACGAGATGAATTTTTTAAGCCTAATTAATCCGTCATTAGCACATGGTACTGTAGCAAACCATTGTCAAATCATGGACTAATTAGGCTTAAAAGATTCATCTCGTAAATTAGTCGCAAACTATGCAATTAGTTTCGTAATTAGTCTATATTTAATACTCTATGCATGTGTCCAAACATTCGATGAGACAACGACTAAAATTTAGGAGGGGCAACCAAACACCTACATTGTCGACAAATTTCCTTGCAGCGCGTCAGAGACTGCACAGTTCCTCTCTAGTCGTGATCTCGATAATAATCATGCCTAAGCTATATATGTCTGACATGGTGGAGATTTCACCTCTGTATAAATATTCCGGAGCCATGTATCCACTGCAAGTGTTTATCAAAGAACCAAATGTCCTTTACTTCATATAATTAATTTGAAGAGAAAACATATTCCACAGTTTGTTTCGACTTACTTATGCCCCTTAACATTGACTGTGTACATCCGGGTCTGCTCTTGTCCAAAGAGTCTCGAGAGACCGAAATCAACAATCTTCGGCACGTATTTATCATCCAACCATATAGAGTTAGGCACAAGATTCATGTGAATAAGGGGGCCGTCCAACTCCTTATGAAGGAAACGTAGACCCTGGCAGATCCCCTTAATTATTCTGAATCATGTGTCCCAGTCAATTGAACTATTGTCTGCTGAAGAAGTACAAAGTAAAGAAAGTACTAATGAACTGTATGTATTCTAAGATAGTATTTATTCTCCAAAAGTGTGTATTTGCTTACAGCAGTAGCAATGAACATTCAACCAAGGCAATCGGTTAACAATCTGAAACTATGGTGGTCTGATCTATTGGGCGGAATGCCAACAGCTAACCCGAAACATAGAAACCAAATCATCACATATACCACGTGGAACATTTGGAAGGAAAGATGCCGACGAGTATACGACAACAGAGCACTAACGGAGATGCAGCTAGTGGCTGTAATAAGGCAGGAAGTGGCTGTGCTCAGGCAGGCGATGCCGATGCTAGACACCTAACAGGCGCGGCTTGATTTCTATCTTTTTCATCCTTTCTTTTTCTGTTTTCCTCCCTTGTTGGGTCCGATGACCTTAACTTCTAATCTACATTATTTAATCCCCTACTGAAATGAAAAGAAAGAGCACCTGCCATTGTCCTCAAAAAATGAATGAATATTGAAAATAATAGTAGCAGTTCTTTGAAGGCTTTGTTTAGTTCCTTTCCCTAAAGTTTACTTCCTATCTTATCGAATGTTTGAACACATGTATAGAGTATTAAATATAGACTAAAAAAATAACTAATTACACAGTTTGCGACTAATTTGCGAGACGAATCTTTTAAGCCTAATTAGTCCATGATTTGATAACATGGTGCTACAGTAATACATGTGCTAATGCCGGATTAATTAGGCTTAATAAATTTATCTCGCGGATTACTGATGTAATTTGTTTTTTTTATTAGTATCCGAACACCCCATATGACACCCCTGTGACATCCGACGTGACACCCAAAAACTTTACACCTTAGATTTAAACAAGGTCTAAGACTAGTAGGAACAGTAGTTCATATTACATACCATAAATGTGATCGTCGAGACTTCCGTTAGCTAGATATTCGTAGCATAGACAGCTTTCGATCCTGTCTACAATTACATATCTTCCACTATGCTGAATCACTTTCTTCTGCGCTTCATGGCAGAATCCAACCAGCTGCATAATATTGTCGTGCTTAAGCGCCATAAGATTTGCAACCTCGTTATCAAATGTAGTGCCAGGTGCCACTGGCGCGTCTTCAGCAAGCCTCTTCACGCACGCCCCCATCCAGTAGAACCCCCTGTTTAGTCACCAACGAACTCACCATGGATTACAGCCTGTTCTCTTGATCGTTTCTATGGCTTATAAGCCAGCTGATGCTGTTTTGTTGTGAGAGAAAAACAATATATCATAGATGATAAACATGGCTGATACGATCAAGTGAACATGGCGCATGTGCTGTAGAATGTCATGTTTTAGCTAGTTCCAGGGTCCAATCGTATACCTTATAAACTGTTCCAAAAACAGAACGGCCAACTTCTTGGTTAGCAGAGAAATCACGGGTAATCTCTTTCATAAAGGTTGCCGGTTGGTTCGTTGTTGGTAATGGTAATGTACTCGTTGGAGTCTGTTGGCCCGCCATTTCTGATAATTGAAGTAGCTATACAGTTAGGACCTTCTACAAATCAAGGCTTCTAAAACACACCCAAAGATGCAAAAAAAAAGAAGAAGATTTGCTCATAAACCGCAGATTTATTCTTCTAAAACCATTCTAATTAAAGCAACCAAGCTTCTTTTCTTTTAGATTCAGATCACAAGCTGAAAAGGGGGACTGAACTGAATGTACATAAACAGCCAGGGGCGAATCAACAAGGACTCGTCGGGGTCGCCTGACCCCGACGGTTTGCTACGAATGCTTTGTACACGTATTTTTTCACCAGCCATGACCCCAGTAGAAAAATACATGGACCCCGGTGGCCAGCTCCAACGACAGCCCAACACAGCTAAATTTAATAGGCAGCCCAGTTTGTGAAACATTGGCAGGCCTACGCAAGAGCCAAGAGCCAAGAGCCCAAGGGAGAAGAGGATGGTCGCAATCAGTGCCGGTAGCTTGCCGCAGAATTCGACGATTCTTCTCCCTCAGTCCAACCTTCCAAACTTCCGCGTCGGTGTGTTGGTGTTCTCACTGTCGTTCCGTGATCACGGCCGCCGCTCGACGGCGACGACAGACGGGCGAACGGCCACACCGCCGCTACTCTCTGTTGATGACTTTACTCGATCCTGCTCAAGTACAGAATACCCCTGCCTGCATTCTACGAGGTAACCTAAAATCTCAAATCTTATCTTAAAATTATTCAGCCTGTTCGCTGGTCGATTTCTGAGCTAAAAAGTCTGGCCGGTGCTGGTTTGTTATGAGAGAAAAACACTGTATCATGACTGATAAGCCATGACTGGCCGGTGCTGGTTTGTTATAAGAGAAAAACACTGTATCATGACTGATAAGCCATGACTGAAACCAACAAGCGAACATGCTGATTGTTTGTTCCCCAATCTACAATTGTGAGATGCCTGCAACTTATGGTATTTTATCTTTTTAAGCAAAAGGCAATCTGCTTGTGTTCCAACAAAGTGGAAACTAGAGAGTACGTGGAACATTCATCTGATCATCTTGCCAGCAAACATAGTATAGCTAATTGTGCATTCAATATCTAATTGTATGTTAAATTTTGTTGATCGAATAATTTGATTGGCAATCAAAGCACATTGGATCATTTTTTGAAAAGGAAATTAACCCTAGCAACTGATAATTATAGGCAATCAAAGCACATTGAATGATCGTATCATTTGCTTCGTTGAAGAAGAATTTCTTGATGCAATTCCAAATGATGATATCATAGCTCTAAGGGCGCGTTTGGCCTGCGCCGCAATCGTACACGCCGCAAATATGGCCACGCCGCAAGTGCGGCGGACGACATCTGCCACACAGTTGGCAATATCGGGCGCCGAGATTGAACTGGCCGGTGTGGGAGCCGCCAAACCTCTAGCGAAGTGTGCCGCGGGTGTTTGGCACTTGCGGGGTGCCGCACTTGGGGTGCGACGACATGCGGCAGGAGTTGGACGCCATCCAAAGACGCCCTAAGTCCTGGGCGACCTTGGTGACAATTTAGGGGGTGTTTGGATCCGGTGACTAAAATTTAGGAAGTGTCACGTGATGGTATCGCATGGGGTGTTCGGATACTAATAAAAAAACAAATTACAGAATCCGTCGGTACTCCACGAGACGAATTTATTAAGCCTAATTAACATGTCATTAGCACATGTTTACTGTAGCACCACATTGTCAAATCATGGACTAATTAGGCTTAAAATATTCGTCTCGTAAATTATTCGCAAACTGTGCAATTAGTTTCGTAATTAGTCTATATTTAATACTCTATACATGTGTCTAAACATCCGACAGCGACTAAAGTTTATGAGAAGCAACCAAACATCCCCTTATCCTAGATTCGCCCCTGTAAACAGCATAAATCACAGGCGCAAGCAACATTGAATTCAAGTAACCGAACTCTTAGGAGCTCTAACCTGGAGAAGAACGCTCGAAGGATACACTGTTCATGCTGATTTTCATTGTTTACACTAATTTTTTGTGAAAGGAAAACACTGTAACAACTGGAAAAAAAAAAACAAGCCGTATAAGCCGGCTGAGTGAATACTAACCGAAGGAGGCTGAGGTTCTGAGATGATGCCTCCATTATTGCTGTAATGTAGGAGTATAAAGAAAGCAGACAGAAGCAGGCACCAACCGTGTACAAAGGCAGTTGACTTGACCGAAGCCTCAGATGCCCAACGAGTCAGTCAATGGCAATATGAGAGGATATCGTCACGCGCTTTTGTGATGCGGGGTTGGTAGTACGTACCATGAACCTTCCACTGCTATGTGCACAACATATCTGAAATCCCCCCAGGGAAGATATCCATAAACTGACCTGTACTGAGACTAATGCATGATGGATATCCGATATTATCCGTACTTGTGACGAATATAGTACAAGGTGAAGTTGTACAGCACTTTTATGTCCCTGTCCCTGTGACTAATGACTAATAAAAATATTAGTTAGTTTTAATATTACTGAGATATACCGAGAATTGTGCTTTGGATTAGATTACAATCTCAGTACACCGTAAGACCTAGAAAGCAATCATTGGGTTTCGCTTGACTTGGCGTTGGCTGACACGGCCTCGTTTTGGAGCCATTGAGTTCTCTCTCTGGTGCTACCTGCACTGTTCTTTTAACTAGTTCCTTGCATACATACAAACCTTGGAAAACTGGTGTGAACAATATCATTGTATGCTTGTATAAGTATGTTGCATAACTGATACCACCAGAAGCTTTTTTCTGTCGCCATTGCTGGAGAGCAAACTATTTTAGATACATCAAACAATGCGTCCACTGTTGAGAGGGCTAACCATTATACACCAATAAAATTACAACCAAAATTTCAACATAATTCTTTCTCACATGCTTTAACTCGATTTGATGGCCAATGTTATTTGCATATCCCCGCCCATCCTTCAACGCACACCACCTCCCGCACGCCCTCCGCTTCCGCAAGCCCTCTGGGACCGGGGATCGAATCCCACACCCCCAGTGGCCAGCGCCCTTTTTTCTACGAAAAAACTAAACATCAACGCTGCTAGGAGAGAGCGTGCGTGCGCCCGGGATGCGCCCTCACCGTGGCCCGCGAGGCCGCGCCGGACCCACGCCAAAGCGTCCGCGCGTCTCCCTCCTCTTGCGCACGCTTGTCGAACCTTGCCTCGTCGGAAGCCCGTGTACTGCCATCGCATGCCGCCGTCCGCCGACACGGACAAGCCGGTGAGCCTCCCTCTCCCTTCCTCCTTGGCCCCGCCCTAGCACACCATCTTGTTCCACACGAGCTTGCGCACACCCGGCACCTCTTCCAGTTCTCCTCTGTCACGGGAGCGTGGAGAACGACGGGCCGCCACCGTTGCCGTCTGCCGCCGCCGGCCACTCCAGGGCGTGCCGCGGCAATCCCATCGCACGCGCGGGCACCTCTTCCAGTTCGGCCGCTGGTGTGAGCCTGCTCTGCTCCGTCCATGGTAACAGAAGAAAGAGGACTGGGGAAAGAAAAAGGAGTGAAGAGAAGGGTCCAGTTGTGAATATGCTAGAGACAAAGTTTTGGTGAAAGGGCCTAAATAGATTTAGAGAGAGCTTGGGGTTCCTGATTCAAAACTTACTTTTGTTCCTCGTTTCCGGCCTGGGCCGAGACCCCGCGATGAGCTGATTTGAGCCCAGGTCGAGTTTTCCCTTTTAAGCGACTTTATTATCATTTCCTTTCAAATCAGTGATCTTCTAAAATCAGTAATACAAAACCAGTTTTGTTAGTCGCAGAGCTGCTCCTGGCCTTCGGTTTCAAGGCGGAGCAGCGCCAGGAGAGCGGGAGGGAGCGTGCGCGCCGAGGAAGAGTTAGGGTTTTGTTTTAGGAAATTAATGAATCATATAAGAAGGGGTTGCTTGTTGAATTTAAGTGGACCATGAATTCGACCAAAGTTTTAATTTTTTGGAAACTTTTTTAGTTTCAAGGCACCTTTGTCACCGTGTTGACTTAGTCAACATACTAACAGAGAGATTGTTGTTGCAAAAAAATTGAAGTTATGATTTTCAAACGAGCGAGATGGGGGCGCGGTGTGCGGTCAATTTTTTAAAAATATGAGAATAATAATTTAGTGATTTTTGTCATTTTATATTAATTTTGTAAATGAGATTGAATTCTAAGTTTTGCGACAAAAAATATATCCTCTATGCTTTTTGAACGTGCATCACTTTAATTTTTTGGATGTAACACCTCGGGTGTTAGCCTTGCATAACTTGACTTGCATAACATGAGCATGATCATCAAGCATTCATAAACAAGCATTTACAATTGAAACATTGAATTGAAACATATGCAACGTTGCTTGTTATTGCATGTTTCTTTGTACTTATGCAACTGATCATGAATGTAAACATGTACTTGGTAGATTTGAGTCACCAAAAATATTTGGCAATGCTTAGGTTCACAAATGGAACATGGATCATGAATGTCATTTTTTCATGGTCAAGTCTTTAAGGCATATTTCATGTGATTACTTTCAATAGCTCTATGAGTGACTACTACATGAAATGCTTGGATGGCCTTGCAAATTGCTTAAACATGCTTAGGATATCATTAGAAACAACTTTGGTATTTAGTGCTAGGGCTAGTTTGGTCATTAAGCCATGCTTTGATGTGTTTCCTCTTTTAAAAGTGACATGTTTGACCAACTTGGAACTAGGTGTTAGAGACCTTGCATGGAGGAGTTCACTAAAGCAAAGTTGTAGTGTTTGACATAAGGAACAACTTTTATTTTTGGGTCATGGACTGATTTAGCTTCTAACATGCTTGAATGGGTCCCACAAAAACCAGCAAAATCTAGCTTTCAACACTTAATGAATTTTGCTAAGTCAGGAACCCTGACAGCCTGACAGGCCAACCTTGAGCACGATTTTTCTCTGTTTCTATTGCGAATTAGAACAAGTGCCTTGAACCAAAGTTGCAGCTGGTATATAGGACTACACAAGTCGTGTAGATCGTTTGCACGTTGGAGCTTTGGTTTAGCAGATAAATCATCGTCAACTCGCTCTGTCAGGCGGCCATCGCGTTTCTGACGAACTGAATCAAATCTGGCACGTTGGCTTCGGTGGCTGACCACCGGCAGAGCTTGCGCGCCGCGTGTCCGCGGCGATGGCCGCGCGTCGCCATTGCTCTGTCCGGTCAGGCCACGACGCGCCTGGGCGCGGCCTTAACCCCGCCAGCATTTGCCCGAGCCGTTCGCGCCCTCAGTTTCGCTTTCTCGCTCCTCCTTCGCCCACAGCGCAGCCGCCGTGGTCCAGCCCCGCCGTCAGCTCTAGGGTCGGCAATAGGTCCGACCAAGTGGCTCAGTAGGTTCGCCAGGTCACGTAGGTCATACCATGATGACGTCACCATCGGCGGATTCGTCGTCGATGAGCTGTGGCCACGCGAGCTTGCTCTGCGCCGCCGGCTCTATTTTGGTCTCGCTGACCGGTGGGTCCAACCGACGCGTGGGTCCTTGCTGTCAGCGACTCTAGGTTTTAAGGATAGTTCAAAAATTCCAGATTCAAGTGTGTTTTGTTATTTTCATATCTTCAGTTTGGTAGCTCCTAAATTTGTGAAATAAATATGGTTGTGTTCCTTAGAAAGTGTAGTATTTAGGAAAAATATGTTCTTAGCTTCAACAGTAGAAATTTCTGGAGATTTAATTAGGGATTTGAAATGTGCTTTTGAATGCATTTAAATTTGTTTATTTTATATCTAGAGTTCCTGTGCTCCAAAAATTTTGAAATTTTTGTGGTAAGCTAGTATTAGCATATATGAGCTTTGGTAAAAATTTGAGGACCAGTGCATGGTTAGATTTATAGTTATAGATTTTTCTTTTACGGCTAGTCAATCCTTGCATGAATTTTTATAAATTATTTATGAGTCCAAAATTCATGAAATTTGTTGGAGGTAATCCTAGTACCATATGGATGTTAAGAAAAATAGGAAATCTGTTGCTTGACACTTTTCAATAGGATTTTCTATTTATGCTATTTCAAGCCTTGCTGCCTTATCATTTTTGTACAGAATGTTCTACTTAGTAAAATGACATGAAATTTTTATAGTAGTCCTTTGATATCATTAGTAAGCCACTGTAAATTTTTGGGAATTTATGAAGTACATCTGATATATGTTTATTATTTAACCTAGATATCTAAATAAAATAATAAAGGCAATTAAATAAATAGTTTGGGCTCCACCATTATATTATCTTAAATGTAATTAGTATGCTTAAACTGTTGGTAGATTATATGTTGTCAAATTTTGAATGATTACATGAAGTAGAAGTATTATTACTTTATATTGCATATTAAATAGTTTCCGGACTGATTCTAGAGTTTGATGAGTTGCATGTAGAAACTGATATGTACTGTAAAAATGGTTAATAACAAAGTGGTAGAGAATTTGATAAGCTTTCCAGAAAATCCAGGATCACTATTTTTGGATTTGTAGAACTCCAGTTATGAATGAAACAAGTAGCTACTGTTTGTGGCATAGTCGATGCATTATAGAAGTAGTTAAGTAATAATCGAGAAGAGATATGCACCTACTCAATCAACGTGATGCACTTGTTAACATATATGCATTCGTAATACTTATACCATACTCATGCATCTAGGATCGGAGGAAGAGATCACGTTGTTGGAATTCGAAGAAGCAGAAGAAGGGAACCCACAGGAGGATCCGCAAGCCGCAGCTCCCGAAGGCGTGGAGCAGAACCCTGAAGAACTTCCGGAGTGTCCTGACCATCGCCCTACTTTCTTTCTGTGAGGCAAGCCCCGGAGCATTATAAGTCTCCCAGTAATTTACAAATGTTTACTAACGTATTTATGATTGATGCATTAGGTTATAAGAGTTGAATGAAACCACTTGATGCATGTACCTTCCTTGTCCAGATATTACACCTTTAACCGGTATAGGTCCAGGATCGAATATGTATGCTTAGCCATGCTTAGACTAGTAGAAGTCGGGTGATGCCCTGTCACCTGCGAGATATAGGTGGATACCGGAGCACGGTTGGCTATATCTGCTATCGTGGAACAGAACCATGAGGTAAAAGTAAATTGAGACCGGACGGGAAGTCGATAGAGAAGCAACAAGACATGGAGGTCTTGGGTGTGGACTTATCCCCGTCTGTGTCGATTAAGGACCGTACCGTTGTTGGCGCTTCTGATAAGATTGAACGCATGCCTCTCACTTAGCTGGCCGGATAACTCGTTCCGACCGCGAAGCCGAGTAATTCAACTCAGGCCGGGAACCGTTCTGTTGTGCGCTCCTTCCGGGGAACGATCAGACTGAGCCCAAGGGCAGGCTTGGCCTGAGCATCCTGGCATCTGGTGTTCCAGATTGTGCGGCGCGGTATGGACCCACGAAATGTGTATCTGAGTTGTACCAAAGATGACCTAAGACTATCATGGCTGGTAGATCTGGGTTTGTGTTAGGAATAAATTCCCAGCTGGTTGAAATCGATTCGAATCGCCGTCTCTCCCGGATAGTGAGAAACTTGGCTAGTCCCAACATCGTAGCAACTAGATTATGAAACATGATGGTTCAGATGAATATGAAATTACAATACCTGCTATGGTTACTATTGCATGCTTCTAAATGATATACCATATGTTTGGCACAGGATAGTTGCTAATCTAGAAATGGATAGTTATAATTAACTTGATAAAGGAATCATAATTGTACAATGGGTAAATTGCCTTTTACGCAAAATGTTGTCAAGTTACGTCCACTTATACAGCCTTGCATGATCCTTGGAGTCATTTTATTTCTGGTTCATGACGGGTAAGTCTAGCTGAGTACCTTCTCGTACTCAGGGTTTATTTTCCCATTGTTGCAGATGGCACTGTGTACCATGGTTATTGCAAGAGTTGCTTCTATCCCGCTGTGGATGAGGAGTAAGCCTTGGGCAGGCTTCTTTAGTAATTCCTATCTTTGCTTTTGTGGACCGTGATCTGGTCTGGCACTGTATCAAACTATGTTGGAAACTTTATCTTCAAACTTATTTGCTTCCGCTTTATTTATCAAACTCGGTTTGTAATAACTTTTATTCGTACTCTGATGATGAAAAGTATCTATGAACTTTATGTAACATGTGGCATGTATGTTGAATCCTGTACGATCTTGGTTGTTGTAAATCGTTTATCGAGACCCGTCGTGGTACTCGACGGACTACCGGGTTTATATGGGTTCAAGTATGACAGTGCGACCGCTTGCGGATTGCCATTATACTTGTATTCTTATAAATTGGTCGGTTCTGCGACATTGGACCTACAGAAATGTGTTTTTGGTTGAATCTTAATGAAGTACCTCAAATTTTATAGAACTAACTAACTTTGGACTTAATATGGCCTCTAACGTTAGCACGGGTAAATATACTAGTATGACTAGTGGATTAGTTGTGGATAGTCACACTTTCTTTGCTTTGCTAGTTCTTGTTTTTTTGTGTGTTTTTCATATGTATTGTTTTAATAAAGATATGATAATTAGGTTTCGTGTTTTGCTTATCATTTTACGTTTTTTTTTGTCTTTATGTTTCTTAAAAAATATTAAAAAATATGTCAATAAAAAGCTAAAGTAAAAAAATGAAGGCATTGCTTGGTGGTTCTGCACTGTGCGGTGCAACACACGCCGCCGCCTCCTACTCTGCTTTCCTTTCCGGTTTTTAGCCCGCTCAGTTATGCTTTTGCTTTGGTTTTTAGTTTTTGTTTTTGGCTATTTGAAATTTGAAAATATAAAAAATCTGAATAAACATAATAAGAAAAATCCTTTGGATAATATTTCCATTGTACAATCTTTTAGTTGCTTTTAGTTATTTTGATTGAAAAAATAAAAAATAAGAGGGGCAGCGTGGATTCATGTGCTGCACTGTGCCGCACGGCACGCTTCTCGCGCCGGGCAACACCAGTTCATGCCGCACAGGCGCACCCATTTATCTCCAATTATTTTTATGCACATGTTTGTCTCTCTCTCTCTCTCTTTTTTAGCGAAGGCATATGCTTGTCTTTTCGTACTGTACTGAAGCAGGAGGTGACTATTTTTTTAGTGACGGCATGTGCTCGTTACACACCTCCATCCATCAAAAAGACCGTTGACCTTTGTTTTATGAAAAAGTTTGGACTTGTCCACACTCGTTCCTAGAACAGGTCTTTTGGGACGGATGGAGTACCTTGCAATAGTTGAATTGTCATTGCCATGAGCAAGGTACGCCGTTGTATAAATAATTTTTTGAGACTAATGTTTTGGCACAGCTAGTTTGTTCACACTAAAGGAGTTATAAGCATATATTTCGGTTGATTCGGTCCACAAGGCAAAGTGAAGCACGATGAAAAATATGCATCGTTTCTGCCAAGCTACACGCCGGTGCAGCAATGTGATGCTTGTGAAGCCTAAGGCTCTCCACAGCGTACTAGTAGTGCCTGAATTTTTTTTTCGATACACGTAGGCTCATCAGAACTGGCATCATCAAGCCACAGTGTGCTAGCATCGCTCTTGGTCCCGTAAATGAAAAAACATCCATATAAAATACTACATCAATCCATCTGATGTATAGAGTACTAGGCAAAAGCATCCAGCTTTGATTATTTCATTCACAAGGCAGAAGTAGGCAGCGGAGCAACTACTTGATCCGCTTTAGAAATTTCAGGCACTGGCATCGGCTGCTGCAGTGTATAGAGCGGTGCTCATATTTTCTCTCTCTTCTTTTGGCACTACTTAAGCTATACACTGTAGAGGGCCTAAGGCCACTCTCAGTGGGAGTTTCATGTTCTAGTTTCCAACACTCCCATATGTTGGAAAGAGTGCAGAAGAGATTCATTTCCCATGAAACTCTTCTGCACAACATGATGCCGCGACGGCTACACATTTAAGATTGTCACCATCTACTAAGCGTTGTTTTCTAACAACTGTTATTGCCACGTTTTTGCCGGTCCTCCAAAAAACACAATCGAAATGTTTTGGACATTCAGAATCACCATCAAGTCTTATTTCCAACGAAAGGAAAGACAACTTAATTTGCAGGTTCCTATGAGCGGTTATGGCCAAACCCTTGAGCACTGTTGGTGCTGAAACAGGTTCTTGACATTAAGCAGCGCCGGAGTAAAACGGCAAACGGGGAAGACTCCCTCATCCGGTATCCAATTTGGGTGAATGACCCAACTCGTTGGAAAGGTAATTTAATAATATCTTCATCAGAGCTATGATTTTGCATATGTTCTGTTCTTGACAAGGGGGAATCCACAAGAAAGATGATGGCAATGGAGGAAGGCTTGGGCAACGCTTCATCAAGATTACATTATCAAATTCAGATGTTTAACACAACAAAGGCCCTGTTCGCTTGTCTTATAATCCGTATTTTTCAGTTTTTTTCAGTCGGAACAGTGTTTTTGTCTCACGACAAATCAGCTAAAACAGTGTTTCGGTTTGTTTTTTCAGCGAAGTGAACGGGGCCAAAATCTTTAGAACATTAGCACAAGAAAACACAAGTGGAGTAAAGGACGGATTGTGTTTTCCTTTATCTAAAAAGTTATCTAAATTTTGTAATTTTGCAAACGTTTTTGTGAGTCCACCACGGTACCAGATGAAAAGGTTATGATACACTGTCCAGACCTTTTTTTTCGTGAAGCATAGCAACGCAAATTTATTTTAAGATGGGATCTTTAAAGACAACAGTACTTCAACATTGTCTCAACTCGAACAGAAGGAAAGATAACTGGAGAGGCAGTTACTTTATTCCCAAAAAGATAGATTCGGAAAGGATCTTAGTTTCAAGGAAAATTGATGTCATATATGGATGCCAGAGCAGGTTTTACTTCTTCTTGGGCACCTATTTCTCCATGGAAAGACCATGTTTCACGCATGCTGGAAAGGGGAGTCCTGAAAGGTCATATAGGATGTGTTAGCACCCACAAAGATAGCATAAACTATATAGTTCTGGCGATATTAGGCTATTTTAGTAAAAACCGTCCTTAATTGATGGCAGCAAGTTCAAAATAAATTCTGATAGTTCAATTGCGGTGGGACCTTCATTTTTTTTTTAAAAAAAAATCAATGAGATCTTCGGTTTTGAAAGAATGGCCCTGTTCGCTTGTCTTATGAGCCATACCGTTTCAGCGAAGGAACAGTGTTTTTCTCTCACAACAAATCAGCGAACAATACTTTCAGCCATAGCTTTTCAGTGAAGCGAACAGGGCCAATATAGTTTGGACCGTAAAGAAGGAATGTCATTGCGCTCGGAAAAAAGAGCTGAAAGCATTTAGACATTGAATTTAACGTGTGTCTTACAAATGCTTAGTGCGACCAAAGAAATTCAGTTTGTTTTAGTTGACAACCTCTGCAACTATAAAAACAAAGAAATTCTTCTTGAATATCGAAAACGGAACATAACGAAATTAGATATCTGAACAAAGATCATCGGCATGACGATGCCTAAGTGTTCATACCTGGTCAAAAATTGGTACACGTTTCCCATTGAGCCTATCAACAATATCCACTATGGAAGGCCTCTTTCTCCGATCAGCCTCCACACACTTTAGCCCAATTTCAATGCAAGCTTTTACTTGCTGGAGGCCATTTGAATCTAGTGATGGGTACTTGTATATTATTTGCTCATCTGTCCTCCAGTTTTGATGTACCTACATAATTGGATTTAATCCTTAGCGATAGTATATTAACTGAATGAATGGAAAGATCCTAAACAAGATGCTTCAGCCAAGTAAAGCTGTGTTACAATGTCCACAAATTTCCTTGCAGCTTTGTCTTGAGGGTCAGAGACTGCACAGTTCTTCTCTCGAATCGTGATCTCGATAATAATCATGCCCAAACTATATATGTCTGACATGGTGGAGATTTCGCCTCTATATAGATATTCCGGAGCCATGTACCCACTGCAAGAGTTTATCGAAGAATCAAATATTTACATGTCAATTACTTTATTTAATTTGAAGGAAAATCATATATCACAGTTTGTTTCGACTTACTTTTGTCCCTTAACATTGACTGTATACATCCGGGTCTGCTCTTGTCCAAAGAGTCTCGAGAGACCAAAATCGGCAAGCTTTGGCACCCAGTTATCATCCAACCATATAGAGTTAGGCACAAGATTCATGTGAACTAGGGAGCCATCCAATTCTTTATGACTATGAAGGAAATCTAGACCCTGGCAGATCCCCTTAATTATTTCGAACCGTGTGTCCCAGTTAATTGAACTATTCTCACCTGAAGAAGTACAAAGTAAAGAAAGTACTAATGAATTGTAAGTACCTAAGATAGTATTCTGAAAAGTGTGTATTTCTTACAGTAGTAGCAATAAATGAATATTGAAAATAATAGCTCTTTTGACAATTGTATATCTCTCTCAAGAAGCAATAGTAGAGAAAGAAAGCCAAGCATGTTGGATAGTTCATTACGTACCATAAATGTGACCGTCGAGACTTCTGTTGGGTAGATATTCGTAGCATAGACAGCTTTCGGTTATTTCTACAATTACATATCTTCCATTATGCTGAATCACTTTCTTCTGCGCTTCATGGCAGTATCCAACCAGCTGTACTATGTTTTCGTGCTTAATCGCCATAAGATTTGTAACCTCAGTATCAAATGCTTTGCCAGGTGCCGCTAGCGTGTTTTCAACGAGCTTTTTCACAGCAATCATGCGCCCATCCGCCAGAGCTCCCTGTTTTGTCACCATGGATCACTAGTACAAGGATTTGTGATGCAGAATTTCATGTTTTAATTCTAGGGTCCAATTGTATACCTCATAAACTGTTCCAAAAACAGAATGACCAATTACTCGCTTAGCAGAGAAATCATTGGTAATTTCCTTCATAAAGGTCGCCGGTAGGTTTGTTGGTAATGTACTCGCAAGACTCTGCTGGCTCGCCATTTCTGATAATTGAGGTGGCTATATGGATAGGACCTGCTACTAATCAAGTCTTATAAATAAAACACCCAAAGAAGAAAGAAAATCTCCTCAACCACACCTATGTATACATGTATTCTTCTGAAATCATTTGAAAGCAACCATGATTCTTTTCTTTTAGACTCACAAGGTGAAAAGAGGGACTGAACTGGATGCACATAAACAGATTAAATCACAGGCGCAACACCGAATTCGCACAAGCATGATTTTAGTAAGCAAAACTGTTTTACAAACAACCAGATTCTTAGGAGCACTAACCTGGAGAAAAACACTTGAAGGATACTTGCTTGCTGCAGGGAACAACACTTGAAGGAGCACTAACCGAAGGTCCGAAGGTCGTTGGAGTTCTGAGATGGATGCCTCGATTATTGCTGCAACTTATAGGAGTATAAATATAAAAGAAAGCAGAGAGAAGCTTGGGACCAACCGTGTAACAAAGACAAGTTGACTTGACCAAAGCCTAAGATGCCCAATGAGTCAGTCAATGACAATATGAGAGTATTATCGTCACGCGCTTTTGTGACGCAGGGTTGGTAGTACCTTCCATGAACCTTCCATTGCTATGTACACATACTGAACGCCCCAGTGAACATATCCATAAACTGACGTCTACTGAGACAGACATTTTTCACTTGCTCACTGGGTCACACGACCTTCCTCGTAATCAAAATGAACTGACATAACTTTTTTGTGAGGCCAGTTTCGGCTTGTACAACCTATAGTTGCCTGAAAACTTTGTTTCAGTGGACGTCCATTTGGTAAAGGAGGTTGTTTCCCGGGAGGGTGGCACCCGTTGTGGGGGAGCAGAACGTATAGATTTCTAGAGAACAATAAATTCTTGAACTTTCTATTAACAAAACACCTTTTCAATTATTATTAATAATGAATTCATTAGGCTAATGCATAGTTGAAGGACCTGAAATAGCGAGCAGAGAAGGGGTGAATGAGAGTCACTAAAAATTCTTCTTAAAGAAAGAACTCGGCCTATGTCCCAAATCGACACACCCACTCCTCTCCTCTAGCTTTCAATAAGGTCTAGTAGAAGGACCACTCCTACCAACCCTAGGGATGGAGCTAGAAAGATGCAGAAACAACACAAAAAGATTAAGAGAAAAATTCAAGAACACAGTGCAAATCGGACCGGTCTGGTATGCATATAGAACCTGTCTGGTACGACTATACAACATGCGTAACTTTTGGAGAAAAAATGTAAACACAATCAAACAGTCTCCAAAAATTATGAAATTTAAACCAGAGGTTAATAGCAGCATAAGGAAGCACTCCCCAAAAAATCTCCTAAAAAATCACAAGTCGAAAATACCGGACCACCAAACCGGACCGGTTCGATATCAACAGGCTGAAGTGAACTTTCTCAAAAAATTCAAAACTGACTCAAATCAACTCAAAAATAGTGAAACTTGGTGGAGAGCTTGACTAATACATGGTGAAGGTAATACCACAAGATCTGTCTAGAAATACATTGTGAACTTTTTAGTTGTTAGGGACGTAAACTCTTATGTAAATCTGGGTTCACAAATCCAACTTTTTAGTTGTTAGGTTCTGAAATTAAAACTAAAATCGTTTCCTGCAGATTTTTGTAAGTTGTTTGGTCCTTCTTTGGCCGTTTTCACGGTTATTGTCTTGCTACTATAAATTTCTGAAGCAATTGCTTGGTTGGTTAGAAAGGGTTAAACGGCATTGCTTTTCACATAAGGCCCACGAGTGTTTAGGGTGGGGGTGAGATCTGTTTTTTCTTGGAGCTAATTGTACACAAAAAAAATCTGACCACTCAGCTGCATCGAGTTAATTGTCTGCATATTGAGCACCCGTCAAAGAGAACGAGAATACTCCCTCTGTTTCAAATTATAAGTCGCTTTGACTTTTTTGGTTTATCCATTTTGCTATGTATCTAGACATATTATTATATCTAGATGCATAGCAAAATGGATGTACCAAAAAAGTCAAAGCGACTTATAATTTGGAACAAAGGGAGTAGCTTCCATTTCAAGGTATATCGTGTCATGCCTTGAATGTGAAGACATGAACACAATTGCTCGAAATCACGTGAGTGAGTTTAGGTGTTTTCATCTTCTTCCCCAACAAAAGATTGTTCCTGAACCTTGGCTATGAAACTAGGGCGAAGCTCATAGCTAGGTGAAAGGATGGGTTGTGATGATGCTGGCGGCTCCAAACAAGCGCCCTTCGGAGTAGCGGGATGAGAGATGGATGATTGGTTCATGGTGTGGAAAGGATAGAAGGAAAGAAAGATAAAAAGAAGGATAACTCGGATGACTCGACTCTAAGTTAAGACAGCTACCGTTCCCCGCAATGGCGCCAGAAAGCTTGTTGACACCAGAACTGGCAAACGGATAAACCACAAGCGTACGGTTGTCAATGTAGCCTTCAACGGGAGTATTCCAGGTATCGATTTCCACGAAGAACGTGAAGTGAACTAACGAAGGATCAAGACCGTCCTATGATAATACAAGGAATCTATGGCAATTGGGTAGAGAGGATTTGTATAGCTAAAATATCTAAGAAGGTAAGGTAGATATATTGGCACAGTCCTTGCTCACAGAGGCGGTAGGTGAGATAGTAAGAGACAAAACTCTTACCCGAAGTAGCTACCTTGTTACCAATGCCTTATCATTTTAATAACCTGCCTAATAACACGTGGTGGAATACAAAGGCTAGATAAGGCTGTCACCACTTGCTAGCTACCGTGAACAATCCGTGCGACAAGTGGTATACACAGGTGTCGCAGGGTTGGAACCACAACAAGCATTGTTGTTCGAGTCAGTGTTAGAGTACATGTCTCTGGTGGCTCAGGTGGACTCAAGAACACAAGAATCATAGAGGGGACGCAACGGTTTATCCTGGTTTGGGCCGATCGATGCCCTACATCCAGCCGCTGATGATCCTTATACTCAAGAGCACCCAAAATCGGGGGGTTACAACATAGTGTAGAGAGATTTGGTAGGGGGTTACCTTGGTGCTAATCCTATGGTTGCCTCGCCGCCGGTGGAACCTTCCCCTCGTCGGAGAGGAGGAAGACGACGGGTGCGGTGGAGGAGCTCTTGGTGCCCCTCTTTGGGTTGCTCTGCTCTCGGTGCTGAGCAGGAGCGGATAGAATGAGGAATGGAATGATCTATCTGGGATCATCCTCCTCCCTCTAAGGTCTGACCTTATCCCTTATATACCAAGATAGGTCAGGTACATGGTGGTTTGGGGGGATGTGTCTATGGTCTACATGCACCGAAGTCCATGAGGGTCTTGCAGCCGTGCTCTGTGGACCATGACGGTGTCATGGAGCCGAAGAAGCCTTAGGTGCTATCCATCTGCTCGGTTCTAACACTCTACGTGTTAGGCTGTGTCGGCTTGGACCGGCCTCCCCCAGGTGGACCTTCTAGAGTCATCTTGGTGGCGATGGAGATCGGCTCTAGGGGCTGACGTGCAGGCTCAGGAGCCTCCTAGCCCCTGAAGGCCAAGGGAAACTTGTCTTCTTGTGTCACACCCTGTGCGTGACCCTGTCATGGGAGTGGCCGGCAAGGTCATGCCTGAAGCGCGACGTCTAGGAGCCCCCGAGCCCTTATGGCTTGGGGCTTGTCTTCTTGCACCCAGGCCTTGGCTGGCGTCATAAGCTAGGAAGGAGCCAAGGGCTAAACTTGGGCGTGTCATCGATCGGGAGCCTGAGGCTCGGGCGAGCCCCCGAGCTCTAAGCCAGGACTGCACTGTGCCCAGGCTCGGTCAGGTTTCTTTGTCAGAGGGTGCACGCGAGTGTACCCGATAGGTATAGCCCCCGTGTGATCCTAAAGGGGTTGGTCGGGGGTCTCTTCAGTCCAGAACCATTGATCCTAAGGTTTAATATACCCATATGTTAGGATCTCGTTAGGAGCCCCTGAGCCCTTTGTGGCCTTGCTTGGCCTGGTTCGCGATGGTGATGAAGGGTTGAATTCGATCTTTTGGTGACCGAGCTAGCCATGGCGGGATGACTATCGCTGATGAGAATGTGATGCCCTACATGGGGCCCTTTCCCTAGTGTGATGGGGGCGTTTGGCTATCGAGGACCCCTTCTCTAGTCCTATGTCACGTAGGTCTGTGGCCCTAATGAGGTCTCGATGAACTTGTCTGGGAGTTCCTGACTCTAGGACTAGGGGCACCCTTCCTTTTGGTTGGAGCCTACTATGGGTCGGGTAATCGAGAGCGTCTGGGCTCTGGCTCGGGGCCACCTGATCATCCGACATGCCACACCCTTCTAGGTGCTTTGGTAGTAGGCCTTAAATCCTCTTGTGCTGGCCTTCATGGGCCGACCTTCTACAGCCATAGGTTGGGGCGTGGGGATGCACCGAGCTTGGGCAGGGGACCCTCATTGGGTCCATCGTTCAGTGGCTTCCGACCCAACTCTTGGGAGTTGGTTCGTTTTGGGGGTGCACCTCCCGAGCCCCCGTCGGTCGGGGGGTCGAGTCACTCCATCTAGGGAGCCGACACAACCCCCAAGGCCATCGTGGGGCTTCCTTATCAGTGGGAATGGTGGCTTCTCGGCATGTCTCTTCTGCTGATGCTCTATGGAGGCGGTTTGATGGTGCCTAGGCCACCGTGCTTGGTGAAGGAGTTATGGCGTTCTGTCCTGCACCGTCCCACTTCATTTGGAAGTTGGGAGGTCAGGCCATGTGGAGCTGATCTAGTAGAGGAGAAGCCGCAACACTTGATACGTGTGGATCTGGGCCATTGATGGCGGCCGGTGGACCCGAGAGGAGTTGAATCCCCTTAAATCCCATGAAGAGGCATGCATGGAGTGGGCAGCGCGCTTGGTGGAAAGTGGAACAATGACTTGACTCGTTGTCAATGCCCTCCTAACTCTGCCTTTACTGCATGACCACCATCACGAAATCGCTCTGAGGCATGGTGCGGGGATTGAAGGAGCACCTGGCTAGTTCCCCGAGGCCTCTTTAGCTGCCAATGGCTGATCGAAGGGCCTAGAGCCGCTCATAGCGCATCGACTAGGGCTATAAAGAGGGGCAACAGGGACGTGGTGCCTTCTATTCCTCCTCTGGCTCCTTCTCTTCTTACTCTCAGATCCAACTCCTGACGGCCATGGAGACGATGAAGTGCGACGCCTCCATCCGAGTGAGCCTAGCCTCCTCCGTAGGGTGATCGCTTCCATAAGGGTGGAAGGATTCCAGCGAAGGAGGGGCGACGACATGACACTAGATGTGTCTGTCGTGTTCCCCTCGCCTAGAGGGCGGAAGGATTTCAGCGACGTCGCTAGAATCCTTTCATCCTCCGATGGTTAAGGGGGATCATGACACATCTATCACTGCTCCTCCATCTCGGCGAAGGCAGGGGCTCGGGCCCATTAGCATGGTGACGGTCGACATCGCCTGGCTTTGGCCCTCGGGGAGGAACCCAGAGGTTAGCCCATCGGCCCAAGTCACATGCATCAAGGGCCCTGACCCAGAGGTCAGGCGTGCCCTACGGTCTTTACCACCGTATAGGCGGCAATAGATCGTGGTTTTTGCCACCGTATATTGTAATCGGGTTGTTCCAAATTAATGAAATGAAATTACTTTCATTTGTAATCTCATTGCTCATGAGTCATGCTTGGAGACTTAGGTCCCTCATTGGGATGGGCTATTACAACAATGGCCTCGGTGGCCAAGATCGCCGCGCCTGTGCTGCTAGCGGGTTAGTTCGTGAGAACCCTAGGTTTACGGTCTTTTTCGTGCCCTAGTCAAATCCCCCAGAGGGGAGATACTCGGCTTCCTAACCGAGCCACTCGTATAGTTCCCAAGCCAGTCTGTCGGTGCTTGGGGGCTCGCTGCCTCCCTCGGTGGGTCACAACGAGTGGCTCTAGGTCGGTACTCAGACATCACGTGTTGGTCGGCCGGCTTTGCTTCTGGGCATCCGGTGAAGGCCTCTGGTGCCCAACCATGGGCATCCCTTGCACTTTAGATGCCTTGAGTGGTCTTGAAGCCCCTTGGGCATCCTTAGAACCCTTAGCGATGCCCCTCCTAGGGGCCCCATACCGTTGTGTGGCCGGGAGACATGATCCGATGTAGGATCGAGAAGGACAGAGATAGCTGTAAATGAACGAAATGGACACAAGAGAAGGGAAAGGGGACATAGCTGGTAACACGGTGGTTAGGGCCATTCCGTTAGCACTTTGCTGGCCTTTCATCCGGTCCTCCTGTTTTGTCCGTCCCATCCTTGAGCCGCTCAGGGGCCTTCTGCTGCAATCCCTCCTCAGAGAGGGCAATAGGTGGTTAGATTGGTCAACCCTTTGGCACAGTCGAGCGTCTACTGGAGTCACTCGGGACAGAGGAAACAACGACAAAGATAAGCAAAGTATAAGCAAAGTAAGAAGGTTGGGAGGATGGACTTATCTTGGTTTTTGTTGTTGGAGAGGTAGGTCGGTAGGTGTGGGGGTATTAACCCCTATACCCTTACGGCTAGGCTTGGGCCGGCCCAGATCAGGGGGTCCGGTCCACTAGAAGATGACATGCGGCCCAGCCAACTTGTTCGGAGTCCTGCGCAAGGAGTCAAAGTAGATTTGGAGATCAAGCAAGATCCTAGTTGGTTAGAATAGGAATCCTTATCCGGCCACCTATGGCAATTGTAACTGGCTAGGATTAGTTTCCAAATCTATAACCCTACTCCCTGGACTATATAAGGCGGGCAGGGGACCCCTCTAAAAAACATCTTTCATTGACATACAGCAATACAATCAGATGCAGGACGTAGGTATTACGCCTTCGCGGCGGCCGAACCTAGATAAAACCTTGTGTTTGTCTTGCGTCACCGTCTTGTTTGTGGCTTGTGCATCAGTCTGCCAACAATCTACTACCTTAGGCATACCCCTAGGTAGACTGCCGAGCATATTTCGTCGATAGTGGCGCGCCAGGTAGGGGGTGTGCGTACTGCTCTCCAAGCAAACAAGATGGTCATCATCTCTGGCTCCGTGGCTACGCCAAACGGCCTCACGTTCACCGTCGGCCAGATCACCTGGACCACTGGCTCCGACGACTTCATCGCCATGATCACGGAGGAGGCGTGGACTCAATCTGCGTCGACCACTACTTCACCTGCATCGACTATGGCTCCGACCACAGGAGATCTGGCTCCGACCATGGTGGACCAAGCTCTGACCACGGTGAATCTAGCTCCGACCATGGTGGATCTAGCTTCGACCATGTCCGCATCGCCTTCAGCCATGTTGACAACCCGTCGTCCGCTTCCCCGCTACAAAGGGAAGCAGATTGACAACACCGACCTGCTCAACTCCATCGATTAGGTCAGCACCAAACTCGCTGAAACCCTAGCTCTGGTAAGTTCAATTCAAAGTCAATCTAATGAGCAGGTAACTGCTCCCCACAACAGATCTACCCGACCAGCTCGGGCCAGTCATCCTACATGACTTGGTACAGATCTCGTGGTCATATCTACTCTTGAAGGGCGCTCCGCTCGTCGCTGGCCAGCCTCCGCGATGGGTCTCTGGCTCTCCGAGTACGAAGCCTCGATGGAGAACTACCAGGCCCAGCCCTATGGCCTGTGAAACGCTACCTCCAACTATGCTTACAATATACAACGCTGCTCGGATATGTGTTTTATACTTCGACCTCGGCCAAAGCCATGCAACTTCGTCAACATGGTTCGGATTGGGGATTGTCAAGAAGGATCGGTCCACACAGTTCAAGAGGGTGGCTCAAGCTCTTCGTCTGACACCGCATCTAATGCCTCTGTTCACACCGAGCTCCAGAATCATGACGATGAAGGCATCGAATACGATCTGGATATCCCAGACCACGCCCCGGGATACCCACAATTCCCATCCTTCCCACCAAGGCGGGGAGACTTGATCAACGTTGTCAGTAATGATGAACCATCGGCAGTCGGTGAGATAGAACAAGAAAGGCTGGCACGTGATGCACGCAATATTGATCGGTTTAATCGTCGACAAATCGAAGCTGAGGCGGAAGAGGAGGCCCGACGCATAAGGGTCCAGCCACGCGATCTTAACAACGCCTTCGACAGGGTGGGGGACAAGCAGGTCTTTAGAACTCCAAGTGCCAACGTAGCCATTGCTATGGCGACAATGCAACAACTACCCAACACCCCCAAAACTCAGGTAGTTTGTGATGATATACAAGCTTACTTGACGGCTACCATGGCCCACACCACAGAAATTGTAAATCAAGCCCGGGCTCCATCCGTATCGGTTGAATCAAGCCACAGTCGCCAGTACTCAAGTCACTCACAGGCACCCAACCAACGTGGCTCGCGCAACAATGACCCATCAGACAACCGTCAAGGCAGAAACGGTGTCCATGGTGGTGGTCAGGATGACAACCGCCATCGGGATGACAACCGTCGCAACTTCCGAGATGACAACCGTCGAGACAACCATGATAATCGCCACGATAACCATGGTCGTAGGGATAATCGGGGGGGGGGGGGCAACCAAGATCACCGTGATGGCAATAACAATCTCTGCCATTACCTCAGAGAACGCGATCTGCGTGATCACATCAACCAAAGAGCTAATGATCGTGCATCCCATGAAAGCTATCGCCGTATGGAATATGATACTACCCACGGCCCTCCGGGTTTGAAGCAGTTTACTCCGCATCTTCGCCAAGTCATATGGCCCAAGAACTTCAAGCTCAAAAAACTTCAGAAGTACGACAGGAAGGAGAACCCTGAATTATGGGTCATGCTATACAAAACCACGTGCAGATCAGCCATGGCTGATGAGCACATCATGTCTAACTACTTCCCAGTCGCTGTTGGTCATGCAGGTCACCAATGGCTGGCCAGCTTGCTGGCAAACTACTTCGATTCTTGGTAGGAGCTCAAGCAGGCTTTCATCGACAACTTCATTGCCACTTGTGAGCAACCCGGCAACAAATATGATCTGCAGCGGATTCGAGACCGGAAAGATGAGCCACTACACGAGTATGTCCGACGTTTCTTAGAGATGCGCATCAAGGTCCCGTCAATCTCCGACAACGAGGCAATCGAGGCTTTCATCACTGGTCTCCGCTTCCACGATGCCCTACAGGACAAGCTCCTCCGCAAGAGACCCGAATCAGTCACAGCGCTCCTGGCCACTGCCAAGAAATATGCGGATGCCGACAACGCAAAAAAGATAATCATCAAAGAAGCAGCAAGGGTTCCATGCTCCGACCACCCTCCACACCATGATGACTACCACAGCAACCATGGTCAGAATGACAATTTGATCGCCGCAACCAGCGCAATGACCCCCACGACCACCGCGACCAGCGTAATCAATGGCGCAATCGCCGTGACGATTACAAGGGCAAGCGTGCTCAGGAAGACGACGGCGAGGTCAACACCGTTAAGAAAGGTGGCAGACATTGCAACTATGAAGAAGACTATGCCAAAGCATTGAAAGGACCCTTCCTGCTCCATCCCAAGTCAAACCATACCATGGAGAATTGTCGCATTCTCAAGTCTATCTACATGCGTCAATAGGCTCCGGATACGTCCGGTAAGCCTAACGACGCAGGGGAATAGCGCAACGAGGACAACGATGATGAAGACGCAGACCCCCATCATAAGTACGTCAAGCCAACCAATCGCGTCCACACCATCATTGGAGGCAAAGTGTCCATCGAGACCAAACGAGAACGCAAACTGCTCGCCTATGCTTGCTTGAATGTGGCCAACACTGACAATCTCATCGCCGATCCGTGGCTCCCTCCTTGGTCTCACCGTGAGATCTCGTTCAGCAGAAAGGACCAATGGGCTGCAATACCTGAGCCAGGATGTTTTCCTCTAGTCCTTGATCCTTGTATCAACAGGGTCCAGTTTGACAGAGTGCTGATTGACGGTGCAGCTCCATCGATATACTATTCAAGAACAGTTTGCTAGCTCTGAAGATAACCTCGGCTAATCTCAAGCCATACGAGGCACAGTTCTAGGGTGTTCTCCCCAGACAGAGCTCTACTCCTCTTGGGCAGATCACGCTACCTATGTAATTTGGTACCCCAGACCACTTCCGCACCGACTACGTCAACTTTGTGGTCGCCGACTTCGAAGGCACCTACCATGCTATCCTTGGTCGACCAGCGCTCACCAAGTTCATGGCCATACCTCACAACAGGTATTTGGTGCTCAAGATGCCTACTGAGAAGGGGGTTCTAACTCTTAAGGGCAACGTGTACATAGCTTACACATGCGAGGATGACAGCTTCAAAATAGTAGAGGCTCATGACCTCTCTATTCGCATGGCTAAGACCATGCTCGACGCCAAGAAGACCCTAGCCGACCACTTGGAGATCCTAGACCTTGAGGCCCCCTGCAAGAACGTCAAGTCCAAAGAGCACAAAACGATCTAGCTGGTCGATGGTGATCCCAGCAAAATGGCCCTTATCGGGGCCAACCTGGATCCTAAATAGGAAGACGCGCTTGTTAGGTTCTTGAGGAGCAACATGAGCGTGTTCGCGTGGAAACCTACTGACATGCCTGATGTACCTCGGAACTTGATTGAGCACTCCTTAAATGTCGACGGCAAGGCCAAACCTATCAAGCAGAAGCTACGATGGTTCGCTCACGACAAAAAGGAGACGATTAGGGTAGAAGTTACACGGCTCTTGGCAGCCGGATTTATTAAAGAAGTGTATCATCCGAAGTGGTTAGCCAACCCGATTTTTGTACATAAAAAGAATAATGAATGGAGAATGTGCGTTGATTACACTGATCTCAACAAACACTGCCCTAAAGACTCCTTTGGCTTACCTCACATAGACGAGGTCGTAGATTCAACGATCGGTTGCGTGCTGCTTTCCTTTCTCGATTGCTACTCTGGTTATCACCAGATCGCTCTCAAAAAGGACGACCAGATCAAGACATCTTTTATCATGCCTTTCGGCGCCTACTGCTACATGACCATGTCGTTCGGGCTCAAGAACACCGGGGCCACCTACCAACGTGCTATATAGGCCTACCTCAAAGACGAGATAAAAGATGACCTTGTCGAGGCTTATGTTGATGATGTAGTTGTCAAAACCAAGGAAGCACATACCCTTGTTGACAACCTAAAATGCACCTTTGCAGCCCTTAACACATTCCAATGGAAATTAAACCCAAAGAAGTGCATCTTTGGTGTTCCTTCTAGCATACTACTTGGCAACGTCGTTAGTCACGACGGCATACGCCCTAACCCAGAGAAAGTCAAAGCTGTCCTAGACATGAAGCCACCCAAAAAGGTGAAGGATGTTTAGAAGCTTACCGGATGCATGGCCACTCTCAGCCGTTTCATATCAAGATTAGGCGAAAAAGGATTACAGTTCTTTAAACTACTCAAAGCATCTGAGAAGTTTGAGTGGTCAGAGGAAGCCGACGCTGCCTTCACATAGCTAAAACAATACCTTACGTCACCTCTGGTCCTCACTGCTCCCAGAGAAGACGAAACACTCCTGCTTTACATTGCGGCGACTAATCAAGTGGTCTCCACTGCCATGGTGGTCGAGCACGACAAGCCCGGCCACATCTACAAGGTACATCGACCAATTTATTTCATCAGTGAGGTACTCAATGAATCCAAGACCAGGTACCCATAGATTTAGAAATTGATCTATGCCATACTGATAACATCCTGAAAGTTGAAACATTACTTCGACGGATATCGTGTGGTGGTCATGACTTAGTACCCTCTGCGAGACATCATTAGCAACAAGGATGCGAACAAGCGCATCATCAAATGGGCAATGGAGCTATGCCCTTTCTCATTGGAATTTGCAGGCTGAAATACAATCAAGTCTTAGGCACTTGTCGATTTCATCGTCAAGTGGATAGACTTAAGCACACCTACCTGTCAGGGGCCCGATGAGTATTGGAAGATGTACTTTGATGGCTCTCTCAACATCGATGGTGCAGGAGCAGGAGTCCTTTTCGTGTCACCATCCAAGGAGCAGCTCCGATACGTCCTCATGATTCATTTCCCAGCATCTAATAACGCCACCGAGTACGAAGCATGCCTACATGGTTTGCGCATTGCGGTCGAGCTCGGTGTCAAACGTCTCTATGTCTATGGAGACTCGACTCTGGTCATCAACCAGCTCAACAAGGACTGGGACACAACCAGCGAAAAGATGGATGCATACTGCAAATCAATTAGAAAGCCGGAAGGCAAGTTCTACGGCATCAAGTACACACATGTGGTCCAGGACAAAAATCAAGCAGCAGATGCACTGTCATTGTTAGGATCATCCCGAGCTAAAGTCCCACATGGTGTATTTGTTCAAGACTTGCTCGCACCTTCCATCGAAGAGGAAGATCCCATAGTCGACAAGCCTCCAGACCAGCTTTTGGTGGCTACGGTTCCGGCGTCAAACACCATCGAACCACCCCTGATCACTAAGAAGCCTGATTGGAGAGTACCTTTCATCAAGTACCTAACAGATGGTAGCGGTTACACTGATCAGACAGAAAACGAACGCCTGATGCGGCGCAGTAAGCAGTATCTGCTTGTCGATGGCAAATTGTGGCGCAAGAACGCAAAGGAGGAAATCTTGATAAAGTGTATAACTCAGGAGGATGGCGAACATCTCCTGGACCAAATCCACTCTGGCTCCTGCAGCAACCACGTGGCTTCTAGAACACTGGTTGGCAAGGCCTTCCGAGCAGGGTTTTATTGGCCGTCAGCTATAGCCGATGCAGAGAAGCTAGTCCGCCATTGTGAGGGTTGTCAGTTCTTCACCAAAAGAGTCCACGTACCAGCACATGAGATTTAGACAATACCAGCCTCTTGGCCTTTCACATGCTGGGGACTGGATATGATCGGGCCCTTCAAGCCAGCTCCTAGGAAATTTACATGTGTCTTTGTGCTGATCGACAAATTTTCTAAGTGGATAGAGTACATGCCTCTGGTACAGGCATCTTCAGAAAAAGCCGTCATGTTCATCAACCACATCATCCACCGCTTCGGCATACCCAATAGCATCATTACTGATCTAGGTACTCAGTTCACCGGGAACGCTTTTTGGGACTTCTATGATGAAAGGAGCATAGTGGTAAAATACGTCTCGGTGGCACACCCTAGAGCTAATGGACAGGTCGAGCTGGCAAACGGTATGATCTTAGATGCACTTAAGAAGAGAATGTATAGAGAAAATGACAAAGCTCCCGGAAGATGGCTCAAAGAGTTACTAGCCATGGTCTGGGGCCTCAGAACCTAGCCCAGTCGCAATACCGGCGTATCACCATACTTCATGGTTTATGGTGCTGAGGCAGTGCTTCCAGCAGATATAGCCTTTAGATCAGCACGGGTAGAGAACTTCGACGAGGACAAGGCCAATGAGGCGAGGGAGCTAGAAGTGAATAGTGCAAAAGAGAAGCGGCTCGATTCTTGCATACGTACAGCCAAATACCTTGCTGTTTTATGTAGGTACTACAACAAGAACATTAAGGAGTGGTCCTTCATGGTCGGGGACCTAGTCCTGAAGTGGAAGACGAATCAGGCTGGTATCCACAAACTCGCAACTCCATGGGAAGGGCCCTTCATGATCAAGGAAGTTACAAGACCAACGTCTTATAGGTTAGCTCATCTAGATGGTACAGACGTACCCAATTCATGGCACATCGACAAGCTTAGGCGTTTCTATGCTTAACTACTAAGATATGTACTCCCCTTGTACTTTTGATTTAATTCAATAAAGCTATTATGATTTCTCTGACCACTCTAATGTGTCACTTCGAAGTCTACTGTTATTCTAACTCAACCAGTCAAAATCGACCACCATTCCTTCCTAGGTTTTCGGAGCAGGCCCTGTCTTCGGTTTCTCCCAACGCGTGCATGGGATCTGCTCTCTTCGCTATGGGTGATCGGCAGGTCCCCTCTAGTTTAACTTATCTGTGTCTACGTGTGCATAGGCTACGCACCTCACACTCCGACCATAGGACAAACTAGGGCCATACAAACCTGTCAGGATGACGTGTCGACTAAACTGGCACAACTAAATAGAACGTTAATATGTTCTCACTCAGTTACACCAACATGAGTTCCAAGCTTAAATACGTTTTATACAAAACAAACAAGCTTATGAGAGATACAGTTACATTATTACAAGCTTGCCTGAAAAGGCCCAAGTTTACAATAATACAACTACATCTTCTTCTACAGCTACAGCCTATACTATCGGCTGGTCGGGTCATGCAGCACTTGCTGCTCGCTGGGTTTGGCATCGTGCTCAAGTCTCGGGGACTCTTACACTGGTCGAGCTGAAGAAGATGGCCCCGCCGATGCCTGGCTGGTCGAGACCGCAGGCTTCATCGGTTGGCTTAAAACTGATTGCGCTTCCAGCTGACTCGTTGATGGCGTACCCTATACAGGTGTTGTTCCACCTCCACACAGGTTAATGTCGCCAATTATTTTTGTCGACAAGTCAAGCTGGGTCATCCAAAGCTCCTCAGCCTTGTCTGGATCTACCTCCTTTGGGTACCTAGCTTCCAGGCGCTTGAGATCGATCAGGGGGTAGTGGGCATGCACCATGCTTAGCACATGTGCGCCTATGTACTCACCCGCCTCCTTCACGAACTCTAGGAACCATCCCCATGCCTTTCGGCATCTATCGACCAGTCCGAGCTGCGGTGTCCTTGGCACTTCCTCTGTAAGCGTTGGGTCGATAAGGTTGAGGACGGGCAAAATGCTAGTTGCCACTTCCTGGCACCGGTTCTTCCATGTGTCCCGATCCTCAGTGATCTCTAGGCATCGTGCCTTCCAACCGTCACGATCTTTCATCATGGTTTCCAGATGCTTCTTGGCATTGACTTTTAAAACTGCAAACCGCACAAGACATTAAAATGTCATGCCACGACAAGATAAGGTGGGAAGCAAAGTGAGCAAGGTGGTCTGGAACACTTACTTTTCAGTTCCTCCTTCATCTTGGCTGTGTGGTCCCAGAGTTGCTACTAGTCGTGTGCCAATTTTTTGTTGTCCTCCTTCAGGCGACCACACTCTATGGCCACACGGCTATTCTCCTCTTGGAGACGGACTACTTCAGCTTCTAAGCCTGCACTACAGCTGTTACTACCAACAATACAACAACACGTGCCATGCAATTGTTGTGATAAAGTGCCAACTTACTTGTTTTTCCTGCTCTTTGTTACTGAGCTGGACGACCAGGTTCTGGTTCTGCGCCTCTTGCTCCATCCTCTCACGGTTGGCGGTTTCAAGTTGGTGGCGCAAGCGATCCACCTCGGCCACCAGTTCTTTATTGCTTGCTATGATCCCCTCAATCTGGTCGAAGCACTTCTTTCGGTACCTTGCGGTCTTCATTAAGTCCTGCATGTAAAAAGCTAAGTAAGATAGTTTGACTGGATAGCAGGATCAGGAGGTCAAGCAAAACATACCTGGACTTCCGTCACCAGTCGTTTTGCCACTCGTTCAACTTTCATGGTCTCTTCGACCTCTGGGATTTCCTCATGAATAACCCATTGGTCATTCCACCAGCGCGACACATATACATGTTGTCGTTTGTCCTGGGGATGGCCTAGGACCTCCTCTACTTTGTCCTCTTTGGCCTCTTCTTCAGGTAGCGGTGCTGGTCCAGAGTTTGCAGCTTCTGCGATCACTATGGCCTTCCCACGGGCTATAGCATCGACAAACATGCTCTGTGCCACCTCCAGCTGCTGCTCCTCAGCTTGGTCTGTTTCCCTTGGTGCTGAAGTGTCCCCCTCAGCAGGGTTAGTGCTCGGAGCAACTGTACTTGGCTCGGCTCTCCCCTCGGCCACCTGCTCGGGGACTGTTGTCTGGCCGCTTGTCTGCTGAGGCTCTGGTGGACTTTCTACTATAGGTTCCTCCATGGCCGGCTGCTGGACAGTTTTCTTTGACATTACTGGTGGAGCCATGTCACTCCCAGCCAGTTGGTCAGGATTTTTGGTGGACGCCGACCTAATATATCCGAGATAAGTTTAGAAGACAACAGTATCAAATATAAATTGTAAGCTAACATCAAGGTTACAAATACTTACATGTTGGAAGCATGGAATGATGTGGCGAAGGCACGTCTCTTCGGCCGTGCTTGCTCCGCATGCTCTGTGGGTGCCACCTGGTCTCCCTCTACGACCACCATCGGTGCCGGGCTTGATGCTCGACCCCTTTGCTGCTTGTCTTCGGCGCCACGGGGGTATGTGATGTGAGTCCCACTGGCACGGAGGAGCCACCGTGCTCCGTTGACTCCAATTGCCTCCTCCTCTTTCGGGGGACGAGCCGAAAGATGTTTGCATCCTCTGTGTCATCGTTCGACAAAGTGATGATCACCTGACGATGCTTGCTGGTCACCGGCTGCTTACCAGCAGCTCTGGCCGCTGCTTCCTCCCCAACTCCGAGCACGGCCTAGTCCACGTCCTCGCCCCCGGTGCTGGTCTGGGTGGTCGGGTCAGCAGCTTGCGGCTAATCTACACCAGGGGGTGGCGACACAAACACTATCGCTCTATCCCGACCATTAACCTAGGAAAAAATAGGCGACCAGTCAGTAAGTTTCTACTACAAAATGAGATTACAGGTACAAGGCAAGTTAAGTTACCTTTGGGGGAGGTCGGGCGAGCTTGAAAGCGTGCTCGATGGTGCTCAATCTAATATAATTTGGATCAGCTAAGTTGAATAGCTCTCCAATTCTAGCTCTGATTTCGATCTTGTCAAGCGCCTTCTGCCTTGTCCTTGTTGGATCTACACTACCTTGGTACTCGTAGCCGGGATGTAGCCTCCTTTGGCAGGGCTGGATCCTTTGGCTGATGAAGTTCCTGACCACGCTCGGACCGTCCAATTTCTTCCACGGGATCATCCCAAGAAGTTCTGAGATCTGTTCCAAGTGCTCGGGCTTCTTCGACTAGCTGTTCTTCTTCTCCGAAATGAACCCCACGTCGCACAGTGTGATCGTGTTCGGTTCTTCGTGGATGTGGAACCACTTCTTGTACCAGTCGTCAAGCGACATGTTCCAAGGGTAGTGCAGGTACTGGGCCTTCATCCCATCACAAAGATTGAGGTACACACCTCCGGCTATCTTCGATCCGCCGCTTCCTTTCTTCCGCAGATAGAAAAGATGGCGAAAGAAGTTGAAATGGGGCTGGAAGCCACCATATGCTTCGCAAAGATGAATGAAGGTGGAGACAAGAAGAATCGAGTTGGGATGCAGATTGCAAATCCCAACCTCGTAATACAAATAGAGCCCCTGAAGGAAAGGGTGCACTGGGACCCCAAAACCCCGCTTGAAGAAATCTTTGAAAACCACAATCTCACCTGGTTGTGGATTGGGGTACCCCTCGCCTTTCGGCGTGTGCCATCCTAGGAGTTCCTTGTTGTGGAGTACTCCCATGATGATGAGGTCTTCGATGGTCTGCTCGTTGCTTCTTGACTTCCACCACTCCTTCGCCATGACTCCAGCTTTCTTCTGGGCGTCACTCTTCGCCATGAATCCGCCCTTGCTGATGAAGGTGGATATGGTGGAGGGGTGATTGGTGATGATTTCGGAGGTATTAGGGTTGGCAAGAGGAAGAAGAAGGCTGCGGCGGCAAATGGTAATGGGGATCGGTAAAAAGTAACTTACCAGTTCTATATTATAAATAACTAAGAGTTCCACCATTTCGTCTGCCCGAGATTCTTCAGAGATGTGCGCACGTGCCGTAGATAGTTGTTTTCACAACCTTGAGATCTATGCCAATGTATACGCCTCTTCGTTATCAGTGTATGCGCCTCTTCGTTGCTAGTGTGAGAGGGCCCACACTGACGCACCTCCATACAGGTGCCACGTGACTGTTTACTTGAAAGGACAAGAAGGCAGTATGACGTGCTATACCCATCTACTTTTTTGACTAGATGTGTTAGATTGGACTTGACAGAGTAAGAAGATAAATAAATACACCAAATAATAGTACAAGTGGCATTTGTTTCTTCGCCGCATGTCTCGTGCTCGGGGATGATCCAGACCACTGTTGTGCTCGGGGACTGCCTAGACCACTATCGTGCTCGGGGACTGCCTAGACCACTACCGTGCTCAGGGACTGCCCAGACCACTACCGTGCTCGGGGACTGTCCAGACCACTACCGTGCTCGGGGACTGCTCCGACCACTACCATGCTCGTGGTCTGTTCTGAAAAACGCTCGGCGACTGGTCTCCTCGGCTACGTGTGATGTGTACTTACATACAGTCAAGAGGCATTTATGTGGACCTTGCTACAAGGCTTATACTTTGCCTTTCAGCAAGCTCAGGGACTACATCGGTACGATGCACCTGCCGGTGCATCTCGTATTGGTTGTACGACGATCGGATTCTTAACTTCAGTGGAAATTCTTTTTAGACCCTGGCACCACGTGCCTATGTCACCTACTACCAGGCTCGAGGACTAAGTGGGCACACTTCACCTTGCGGTGAATGTGTTTATTTTATCGACCCCTACGCTTTGACTGATTTGCTAGGATTACTACTGTCCAAGGGTCACTTACATTTCTTATCAGAAATACAAGTGGGCACACTTGATAAGGAAAGAAATATTTTTCTTTTTTCTTTAAGAGTGCCATACATTCTTTGGACAACCGGAATCTTTGGCTATAATCATGGTCTACTGCTCTCTGTTCTGATCAGAATGCTGGCGCATTTGATTGGTCAATGTTTCGATCAGTTGGAGATAACATGAAAACGGATTGCATTAGTCGAAGGAGATCGAACGACGTGTCGCAGCATAATACATGGTGCTCGGGGACTAGCTGTGGGGGTATTAACCCCTATACCCTTACGGCTAGGCTTGGGCTGGCCTGGATCAAGGGGTTCGGTCCACTGGAAGATGACACGTGGCCTGGCCAACCTGTTCGGAGTCCTGCGCAAGGAGTCAAAGCAGATTTGGAGATCAAGCAAGATCCTAGTTGGTTAGAATAGGAATCCTTATCCGGCCACCTATGACAATTGTAACTGGCTAGGATTAGTTTTTAGATCTGTAACCCTACCCCCCGGACTATATAAGGCGGGCAAGGAACCCCTCTAAAAAACATCTCTCATTGACATACAACAATACAATCAGACGCAGAACGTAGGTATTATGCCTTCGCGGCAGCCGAACCTGGATAAAACCTCATGTTTGTCTTGCGTCACCGTCTTGTTTGTGGCTTGCGCATCAGTCTGCCAACAATCTACTACCTTGGGCATACCCCTAGGTAGACTGCCAAGCATATTTCGTCGACAGTGGTCGCTGGCTGGGATGGCCTGGGGAGCACAGCGTGACACTGAGAAGCAGAGCTCTCAGCTTGCTGCTCGAGGGCGACGTAGAGAAGCCACGTTGCCTCATGCAGCCGCTCGTTGGTCCTTGGGTCCGACATGTCGCAGGTGTCCTCCAGCCGGTAGGCGGCGATCGCCATGTTGTAGGCCACTTGAGGGAAGCGTAGGGTGCTAGGAGCCCCCGTGCGGGCATCGTTATCATTGATAGGAGGCTTTGTGGCTTGCTACCATGCAAAGTCCTACCTTTGGCACTCGAGCTCTGCCTCGACAGCCTCTAGGTCCACCTGCCGAGCTCGCAAGCGATCCACCTTCTGCTAGAGGTAGTTCGTGCGGCTATGGGGACTCAGGTCCGGTGGCATGAGGTCAGGTGCCTCATCATCGGGAACCTCGCCGTTGATGTGGTAGCACATGCGTGGCGGGGCATAGCAGTCGATGTCGTCAGAGTCATACTCTAGGCCGTTGCCCGAGAGGATCTCAAGGAAGGTGCGTAGCGAGGGGATGTCAGCCCCCGTGGTGCCGGAGAAGATGGCGCTCTGTGGCGCCATGCGGCTAATGAGGTGCTCTTGCTCCAGCTAGAAGGATGCCACCACATTCTAGATCTTGAAAGGCAGGTCTGAGAGGTAGTACTAGAAGCGATCAGACGGTGGGACTACCTCACGGTGGCGATCTGGTGGTAGATGTTGGCCAGCATGTATAACATATGGCGCCAGTCTAACATGGTGGGGTATGGACCTAGACCACACCATATCTGCTAGGCCAGGACCTCGAGATGTACTCCCAGGAGGCCCGACGGTTGCGGCAGCGCCAGGAGCTCATTGCCCGCCGGGGTGGCCCCTTTGAGTGGATGAAGGTCGCCATAGTAGTCGATGACGTAGGCTAGGCTCCCAAAGTTGAGGACCTAGCCTAGAGCGAAGGCGCCGGCTGTGATGAAGAACTCGCTAGGAAGCGGACATCGCCATCAGGGGTGGCACCGCTAGCTCCGGTGATGAGGCGGGCGGCTCCAGCCACTGTAGATCCTAAATCGCACTTGACACTCCGGGCCCCTACCTAGTGCACTAGGTGTCATGTGGTTAGAACCATGGCAAGCATTGTTGTTCGAGTCGATGTCGATTGACGGTAATTAACAAACATTATAAACCATCAATATAACTTGTATAAGGGCATGAAAGTAATCACCAACATAGACTTAGGGGTTTAAACTAACAAATTCCATAAGTTTTGGTGAATCTGTGTTTTTAGCAAGGTTTATCCAGAAAACCATCAAGGTGGACCTATATGTCAGAAATAATCGTGCTTATCCACGGCGAAAACAACTCCTGAAGGTTCCAGAGGACATTAGAAGCCAAACCACTGAAGGAGACTATGAGACACTGCACGTCTAGCCCCTAGGGTCCACATGTTAGTCCCCCATTGCAACATCAAGTTCTTCACCGCCTTAGGGTTTGCATCTACGCCGTCCTTTCAAATCAGTTTGAGGGAGGCAAGCTTCGCTTGGATTCTAGATCTTGTCAAGAGCGTGGCTTGGTATAGCCCCTTGTATCTTCTTTTGTATCTTTGATTGTTCATATGTTTGCTACAATTGATTCGACATTGTTCTTCATATTATTCATGTTCCTAGTTGTCATGTTCATTGTCTACTTTGATTATATGCTTAGTATAGTTAGATTTTTATCATATTTAAGCACAAGTTCATATAGCGCTCGCTCTAAGGTACCAGGAGTGAGTGGTCCACATTGTGTAAGCGTGGTGCTTATATGTTGTTTACCTGCGGATGCACCCTATATTCCGGGCCGTGTGGTAGATCATGGATGTGACACTCCCATTGAGTCTTTTGTAGTCCACTCCCCAAATATAGGACAAGTAGGATCTATTTACTAAGGAAGACAAGCTCTGTTCTTAATCTTCCTTAGTAATATCCCTTATGTGTAGATATGAAGTTGATCTTAACCATGACTACTAAGTGTAGTTGCACTAATCAACGTATGCTTTGACTTGTAATTAAGAATGACTTAGGAGTTATTCCTCTAATATTCTACTTAGCAATGCTAATGCCATAGAAAGGAGTACTCTGAGTGATCAATGATTAGTTATTACTTACCATTCATATACATTTATCTTTTGACTTACCCCTGTTATGAGTACTATGAGTACAAGTTTGGTTATGGTTTATTTCTCCATTATGTGTATAAGTTATCAATATATTCCAACTACCCATCCTTCCCTATGGTAAAAATATAAATAACGATACCTAAAATACTCTCAGGTGAAGTGCTACAATGGTATATTATCTGTGCACATGCAGATCCCTTTAATTTATATATATTCTTTCTAGTCACATGAAATATTAAAGTACTTCTTAGTGTCATTCTAGAAGTGGCACTAGGTAATACCGATAAGCATCTCTGGCATCACAACTAGGGATGATAACTTAGCAAAAGTGATGTTAAGAAAATATCAACAACATCAGGTGTCTACTAAAACAAGTGACATGTTAATAAATACCAACAGTGTTAGAGTACGCAAGAACTTAGCAAAAGTGATGTTAAAAAATACCAATGGTGGCTCGGGTGGACTCAAGAACACAAGAATCATAGAGGGAATGCAATGGTTTATCCTGGTTTGGGCTGATCGATGCCATACGTCCAGCAGCTGATGATCCTTATACTCAAGAGCACCCAAAATCAGGGGGTTATAGTAGAGTGTAGAGTGAGATTTGGTAAGGAGTTAGCTTGGTGCTAATCCTAAGGTTGCCTCACCATCGGTGGAGCCTTTCCATCGTCGGAGAGGAGGAAGACGACGGGTGTGGTGGAGGAGCTCTCGGTGCCCCTCTCTGGGTTGCTCTGCTCTCGGTGCTGAGCAGGAGCGGATGGAATGAGGAATGGAATGATCTGTCTAGGATCGTCCTTCCCCCTCTAAGGTCTGACCTTATGCCTTATATGCCGAGATTGGTCGGGTACATGGCGGTTTAGGGGATGTGTCTATGGTCTACATGCACCGAAGTCCATGAGGGTCTTGCAGTGGTGCTCTTTGGACCACGGTGGTGTCGTGGAGCCAAAGAAGCCTTGGGCATCGTCCAGCTACTCTGTTCTGACACTCTGCGTGTTAGGCTATGGTGGCTTGGACCGGCCTCCCCTAGGTGTGGACCTTCTGGAGTCTTCTTGGTGGCGAAGGAGGTCGACTCTAGGGACTGACGCACAGGCTCAGGAGCCACCCAACCCCTAGAGGCCGAGGGAAACTTGTCTTCTTTTGTCATGCCCCATGTGTGACCCTATCGTGGGAGTGGCTGGCAAGGCCACGCCCGAAGCGTGGCGTCTGGGAGCCCCCGAGCCCCAATGGCTCGGGGCTTGTCTTCTTGAGCCTAGGCCTTGGCTGGCCTTGTAAGTCGTGTAGGAGCCAAGGGTCAAGCTCGGGCGACATGTCGTCGATCGGGAGCCTAAGGCTCAGGCGAGCCCCCGAGCTCTGAGCGGGGACTACGTCGTGCCTAGGCTCGGTCAGGTTTCTTCATCAGAGGGTGCGCGTGAGCATACCCGATGGGTATAGCCCCTGAGCCCCTGGGTGATCTTGAAGGGGTCAGTCGGGGGGTCTCTTCGGTTGGGAACCATTGATCTCAAAGCTTAACATACCCATATGTGAGGATCTCATCAAAAGACAAGATATAGTCTAGACACCACATCTACACTACACTTACTACTCTAACCTTGCGCCACTAAGTTCCCTTAGGGAAGCTAGAGCACTCTACTAAAGTAAAGCGGCGTACCAGTGAGAATCAAGTATATATCAACTATACCAGACTTAGAATATCAACTACTATAAAGTATATCAGATGTTCACTTACATAGAAGGTCACATCCGATGAGGTATAGCTCAGAGAAGACACCAGACAGGCCCGCCTCTTCTCAACACTCCCCTCACTCTCTCCCTAATTGCATAGCACTACCACTACTTGAGCATAGTAGTTTCCTCGTGTTCATGAGTGAGAGTGAAGGCCTAAGGGGTATTTATAGCTAGTGGAGGAGTAGGGGCTACTCCAGCGCCACTTTGTCGATCCAGGTGACCTCCATCAAGCTCCATTGGATCAAACAGGCCTTAAACCACCATTGATCAATAGTGTTGATGTGGTAGGATGTATGGAGGCATGCATAGAGGCGGTGGAAGAAAGTTGAGCTTGATTAACCACCATAGGGGTTCGACCCCCCCTATGATAGGTGGGACCCACTACTAATTTTTTACCCTATCGCATCGCTTTGCCTTGCATCAAATGCAAATATGATGCAATAGGTGGCTGCTATTGCATCAATTTTAAAAATTTGATGCAATTGGTGGTCATTATTGCATCAAGGAGTTGGATGCGATAGTAATTCATGTTGATGCAATAGGTATGATCTATCGCACCGATTTCATACTTGAGATGCAATAGGTAGAAATTATTGCATCGGATAAATTTTGTTGCATTAGTATTGATTTTTTATGCAATACGTAAGAGGTATTGCACTGGTTTAGAATATAGGTGCAAATAGGAAGTACTATTGCAACAGATTAATAGTGCTAATTTTTGATGCAATAGGTGACTACTATTGCATCAGTTTAGTAGCGATTCAATGCGATGCATGGTAGTATTGCATTGAAAGTTTTACGCTGCAAGAGGCATAAATACACTACAAGAAATATGTGGCTTTTTGACGTATTTAGTATGACAATAGGTCATTATGTCATTATATCATCTGGTTTATGACATTATATTTTAGGCATTTCGACTTAGTGATATTAAAAAGTTGTATGTCACAATAAGTGTCACACAACTAGTCCAATTTCATCCGGTGACGATATTTGTTTTGTCATAAGGCCTATTTATGTGTCACAAATTATTTATTGAATTATTTTAAATATTTTTGTCCATATTGGCAAGGCCTATTGCCACATCACCCGATGTTTTTTTTTCTTTTTTCTTTTATTTAGCCCTTGTTTAGTTGGAGTCCAAAATCCCAAAAAGTGCTACAGTACCTGTCACATCGAATGTTTGCGGCTCATGCATGGAGTATTAAATGTAGACGGAAAAAAAAAACTAATTGCACAGTTTGGTGGAAAATTGCGAGACGAACGTTTTGAGTCTACTTAGTCCATGTTTGAATAATAATTGCCAAATAAAAACGAAGGTGCTACAGTAACCCTAAATTCCAAATTCATGGAACTAAACAAGGCCTTATATCAGCTCACTTGTTTTCTTTGTCCTAGTTGGGTCACCTGTTCATGGAAGCCTGATTGAGCCTCTGGGCCAGCCTAGCGCACTAGCCCAACAGCCGCGCCCCCACCTGCACGCAAAATGATCCGCCTGATCCAGCTCCCTTCTAAATGAGCCAAACTGGCACGCTAGACCCAACAGCCTCGCCCGCAACGCAGCGTAAATAAAGACCAGGGCAAAACTGGCACGCTAGGCCCAACAGCCTCGCCCGCAACACAGCGTAAATAAAGACCGGTAAAATTGCTAAAAAAGATGGTTCACGAGCAGTGAGCAAACCACTGAGCTACGTGGGTGCTTCTGTTATTTAACGCATTTCATTCCACATATTATATTATATGTATAGCAGCTAACGTACCATGTGTGAACAACTGTTGGACTTCGGCTCCAGAGTGATTTGCAGCCAACGGCGCGGCGGGACTTCCTCTCGCCCACAAGCTCGCCTACGGACGTGGAGAAATTCTACGAAAAAAAAGAGAGTCTATAAATACTTGAACTTAGGACCTCTTGCATGACAGAAGCGATCCTTTACAGCTACTCACTCCATCCAAAAAAGAATGTAATTATGAGAATCGTGCTGGACAAATGTACTAAAGTTTGACCAAGTTTATAGTGATTAGTATTAATATTTATGTCCCAACTAAAATTTATTATGAAAATATATTCCATCATTAATCTATTGATACTTATTTTATATTATAAATGTTAGTATTTTTTTTAGAACATTGGTCAAAGTCGAAATCGGTTGACTCCTTGAGAAGCGAGAATTGCATTTTTTTTAGGACAGAAGGAGTAAGCTAGGATGACACTTGGGTTGATGTATTTTTTTCTTTGTTTATCTTAATATAATAATAATACAGATATGTCGGGACTTAGGCTGGGCAAATTATGCTTATGGGCGGGGCGGTCCGTTAGCCCAGTGCGGCCTGTTCCAGCACAAAAACTGATACGTGGATTTTGAAATTGAAAACAAAAAAGTCTTAATATAATAACAATACAGATATGCCAGAACTTAAGCTGGGCGCATTGGGTGTGTTTGGTTTTCTGGCTAACTTCTAGCCTAGCTAGAATCCTAGCTTGGGCAGCTTCAGCCTGTGCCCACCAAGACAACGGACGGCCGATGCAATAGCGAACTCTTACATCGGTCACGACAAACCGATGCGACAAGGCTATTGTATCTAGAGCTATTGCATCGGCTCGCATCAAACAAAAAAATTGATGCGATACCAAGCTATCGCATCCATTTTGGCCCTATTACATAAAAAAATTGCCGGTGCAACAGAGTAAAAAATTAGTAGTGAACCTCTCTCCTTCTGCTAGAAGCTTGGACCACCGTCATAGTGTGTGTTTGGTCACATTTGTCATGTTGGTTGCTTCGTTGTGGGCCCATGAATCCGTGTGCTCATCCTCTTAGCCAACGAGAGAAGAGGAGCTTTGGATCCAAGGGTGGAGATTGTCTCTGAAGTGTGTGGAAGGATCATGGGAGGCTTGAGAGGGGCTGATGGGCACCATGGGCAGGTCGCCCAGACGCCTATGTGGGGCCTCTAGCCACCCAAAGTGTATGTTTTGCGTACCTACAAGCAAATAATGACATGTACATGTGGAACTAAGTTATTTGTACAAAAACCACTATGCCTTTGCTTGTTAGCTTCCAAAAAGATGTTTTTTTGACGGTTTTGTGTATGCAAAAGTATGGTGAATTTACCGTTAACAAGGCCTAGAGGCCACGCAAGATAATTGCCTTGCTTAATGAACTCAATCATGTTTTAGAGGTATATATCATCTCCTAACAAATCAATCTAGATCCTGAGTTTAAGGGAATAAAAAGGGAAATATCTTATCTCACCGCCCCTATGCTGGTGCAGCTCCTAGCCACTGGCCGGACCCTAGCGCTGGTAAGTCACGCCGGTCATAGTAGTTACTCTTTGCGAGTCTCCCACGAGGATGAGTACAAAGTCCCTCACAAGCCAAGGATCGGAGCCCCCACACAATCTCCAAGTGGTACAACCATCAAGAATCATATTAATCCATAATCATTAAGCACTCTAAAAAGAAGAAAGATAATTTTCATTCACAATTTAACCAAAGGAACAAGCTAGGAAATTAAATGGTTGCTAGTTACCAACCTTAGAATAGGGTGGTGTTCATCCTTTGAAAATTGAGTGCCTCCATGACCAACGTGGTGAAGAACAGTTGCGAAAATGGTGGAAGTCGCGGGTCAAGAAGTTGGGGGAGAAGAAGAGGAGAGAAAAAAGGGTTTTGTTCCAGCCGATTACCACCGCCGGATCAAATAGACTACCAACGATGATACCCGTTTTCACCGTCGGATCGTAGCAGGTGGAGTTTAGTGCCCAAACAAACTAGATGTAAAATCCCTATCACCACCGGTTCGACAGACAATGCGGTGGTTAGAACCGTGATTTTCACCACCATATCATATTGTGAGCGGACGGTGATACTGATTTTCACCACCGCTGGCCTCTAATGTGCATTGTGTCCTACTTTCAAACCTGCGGTGAAACTACTTATCATCAGTGGTTTGTAGGTGCATTGTGCATTGGGTGACTAACAGCGGTGCTAAATGTTTTCACCACCGGTTCGGCATATGATCCAGCTACAAAGACCTGCACAGTTTTCGCCACCGGATCATACACTGAACCGGCAGTGAAAACATTTATCACCGCCGGTTACTCATGCTACTGCGCTCCCTCTGCCTCTGAACCGGCGGTGAAATGCATCACCGCTGATTCTCACATAAACGGCGGTGAAAGTCCAGGCGGTGATCAAACTTTCTGTATTAGTGTTACATTCGTAAACTACACAACATTGGACCTCAGTAAAAGGATATTGCGGTACCTCAGTTATACCTTATGTTTTGGACTAAGAATCAAGTGTTCCAGGTCAACTCTTGTTAGTGCTTACTCAGATACAGATTGTGCTAGGTGCACTGACAATAGAAAGTCTATTGGTGGTTTTTTCATATTTTTGGGATTAAATCTTATTTCCTGGACTGCACAAAAACAACCCACCGTATGGCAGTCAAGTACCAAAGCCGAGTACAAGGCCATAGCTAATGCTACAGCTGAAGTTATGTGGGTACAAACCTTGCTTAGTGAGCTAGAATTCAGGGTCTTAAAGCTGCGCGCCAATGGTATGATAATATTGGTTGCCACTTATCTACCAGTCTTTCATGCTATAATAAAGTATATTGAAGTTGATTATCACTTTGTCCAAGAAAGAGTAGCAAGCAAATTACTGGAGATTAAACTTATATCCTCTGCTGATCAGATTGCTAATGGTTTTACTAAACCTTTGTCAATTCAATTGTTAGAACAAATTAGAAGCAATCTTGATTTAGGACTAAATGACGGGTGCTGTTCATTTATACCTTATGTGTGTTGTCAAGGGAACCCAAATACCTCACCTCCTTGAGTTTTCCTACAGAGAGAGTCTTTAGGCATGTAAACAGAAAGTATCTTTTCCTTAGCACAATCCGAGATTGATTGATATTGTGCCTAGTCACATAAAGTAAATATCAATGTTGTATCAATCTTCTATTTGTATAGGATAGACAGATCAATCAATCTCTGGTTATGTGTTGCCATGTAGTGCCACATCGAAGGCTTTTCTTGACAATAAATAAACTCACACGGCCTCCCAAGGGAGGTGAGAAGACTTACACTTATGCAGAAGCCTAACATATATACACTTACAACGTATTTGCATCAGAGTAAACAAAATCGAGTCTATTTAGCATATATGTTCACTCCTTATTTTTCTCCACCTATGCACAGATTTTGACATTGAAGAAGCAACGATTATAATTACATTATCATGAACCCAGATGTTTCAGTTCAAATGCCTGGAGTAGGATGAAAAAGGAAGTGGGAAGGTATAAATGAACAGCACCAGTAATTTAGTCCTGGTCCTGCAGAAGCCTGAATCAGCAGACTGATCGTCGGCTCGTCATGACCTCAGTGTCCATCAGGATGGACATGGATCAAAACAGGTTTCATACGATGCTTGTTGAGTTGATTCTCCATGCCTGCCTTATGTGTGTTGTCAAGGGAACCTAAATACCTCACCTCCTTGAGTTTTCCTACAGAGAGAGTCTTTAGCTCAGCGAATTTCAACGCTGACCCAACACTGCATGTACCTATCAGAAGCTCAAGATTTTCCATTGCATGTGATCCGAAGGTGACAGTTAAATTGGAGCTGCAAGAAATCTCGAGGATCTTAACCTTTCGATAACAGCGATCATGCACACCATCCACCAAGACACGAAAATCAAGATTACCGTCACCATCTTGAAGCGGTTTGGCACAGAGACGCAGGATACGCAGTTCTTTAATTTCCCCCAGGACTCTGAGGACATTATTTACTTCAACTTGTACAGACATGGTTACCTCCAGTTCCAATTCCAACTTTGTGAGTTTGGGAAGATCTTTGATCCATGCCGGCACTGATCTTATGGGACCATATAGCTTAAGGCTCTGAAGTTTCTCGAGAGGCTTCGCCTGAGCCTGAGTCAGGAACATGTCCTCCGAAAAATGTTCATTATTGCCCATGTTGAGCCACACTGACAAGGATTCCAAATGAACATGGTCTGAGATGGCAGAACAGAACTCATTGCTGTTTTTCTTGTTGACGCCAGTCACTTCGAGCTTGTGCAATTGGGTGAGCTTCTTGAGCTCTTTCAGGATGGCCTTGCCCCCTGAAAAACCAATGTTGACAGCACCAAGAGTGTGCAAGGCTGTAAGTTTCTCAATCCCTGCTGGCACCTCAACACCACCTACAGGACAACCTCTGCAGCAGCTAGGCAACCAAGACAAATGAGAACATGGTACTGATGCTTCCTTAGCTGTGCCAGCACGGATGTACTGCAGCTTGGTAAGCTTGGTAATGAATGGCGGCAAAGTGGCTATGGAGGTGCCCCTGACATCCAGAGTTTCAAGCTGCCTCAGCCCAGCAAATGAACTTGGCAGACAGCAGATCTCTCTTCTTCCTCTAAGAGAGAGGAACTTGAGGCGAGGAAGCACCTTCAGCATCTGCCCGAGGTATTTATATGTCACACCTGTTGCATTCTCGAGATCAAGCACCCGGAGCACCCTCATAGTTTCATTGATGAAGAAGGGCTTCCACTCTCCAAACACAGTGAGGGAGCGCAGCCTTGAGAAGTCAATACTACTGAACACAATCTTGTCTCTGTCCCAGCTATCCTTTATGACCAGGTGCCGTCCTGTGCGCTGACTGGTCAATGTGCACCTACCCTCCAGTTCGAAGACAAGTTCCTCATCCTTTCGCCTTGATATGATGTACTCACGGAAGAAGCCGTTGACCTTGCACAAGACCATTCTTGTATCTGCAGTGGTGACTGAATGTGGTGCCTGCTGGATGATACTCAGATCAAGGAGCATCAAGAAGAATTTCTCCCCATTCTCTTCAGCTGACTGGCTGGACGTGCCCCTTGAGTAGCCCTCTGCGATCCACCGCCTCACTAGACGCCTCCGGCGAATGCTTTGGCCTTGCGGAAAAATGGACAGGTAGAGGATACATGGCTTGAGGTAATATGGGCAAGTACGGAAGTAGGAATGCATCCAACCAAATAGTCCACGCAAGTTATCAAATTCTGGTTTAGTCTCCATATCATGCATAAATCTGTCACTCAGATTGACCGCACTGTTCATCAAGCTGACTGACATGGGTGCCAAAAAGTCGGCTACAGCAACTATTAGTTTGGGAAGTCCCCCACACTTTGAAATAAGTTTTCGCAGCTCTGGACCTTCAGAGTTCCTTAAAGCAGACGGATCTGGAAATATGCGTACCTATATTATTGAAAAGAAGTTACATTAGTAGTATTAATTATACTATGAATCACCAATTAGCTATCAAATATAAAATTCATGCATTGGAAAAAGGAAACAATTACATGTGCATAAGGATATGTTTGTTTTAACTTTAAATCTGTGGATTGCAGCTTCTTGTTGTTTGTGATAATCTGTGTAATTTGTTATTTTTTTAAAAAAGAATGAAATATTATGACATATCTATATAGAATGTATGATAATTAGTATACTATTGTATGTTTATAAAACCAATACTACTACAGATATAGTTTTCCCAGATTAAATTCTATATTACAGGTCATGGGATTACTGAGATTTTCATGATACCATTTGGATATTGAGTTTTGTTAAGTATTCTAAAGCACATTTTGTGAAGACTTGGATAAGATGATTCTGTGTCTTTTTAGGAAGTTGGGATCGAGCATAGAAAAAAAATAAGAGTTTAGATAAAACTACTTGGATCCAAAAATTGTCCCCCCCCCCCCCCCCCCCCCCCCCCCAATTTTTTATGTAAACATAGTTTAATCTCCTCGAGTTCCAGGGGAGGGGTGGCTAGAGTGCGAAAAGAAATCATACAACAATTTTTCATGTTTTGCACTAGCATTTGCACATCAAGATGTATCTGATAAAATTAGATTTCATGAGACAGAGGAATAGGCAAAGTATCTTGCAAGAAAGCAAACCTCCTTTTTGAAGAGATCACGTGCTTCATCGTCTTCTAGACTTTTGACATTGTACATAGCCTCTTCTCGATTTGCACAACAGTGAGTGCCTATGCTTGCTTCTGTTGTAATCACAATGATAGTACTTCTAGGATGAGTAGATACCAAGGAATGTCGTATTAGATCCCACTCTTCTGTGGATTCCAAACCATCTATAACGACAAGGCAGCGATGATTCTCCAGAAGCTGATGACACTCTTGAATGGGATTGGTGATTCCATTTTGCTGAGGAGAATCTGACTGAAGTTCTGAAAGTAAGCTCCAAGCGAAGTTTGCTAAATTGAATGGATGTGATACATCCACCCAACCGTACATGGTAAACATTCTGTTCCCACTGCGCATTGTGTCATAGTATAAGTTCCTCACTAGAGCTGATTTCCCAACACCAGCTATCCCCCACACTGATACCACTGCAAAACCCTTCATCCGCGCATTGGCTATATAGCCACGAAGATCTTCCATTTGTGATTGGCGTACACCAACTAGGGGGAATCGGTCCATCCACATATCAGCATTGTTTTTTGAGGTGGGGATGCTGGCATACAAGGCGTAGCCACCCTTGTGTCTGACTTCATTCGTTGATGATGATGCCTCATTATGGTTGGGGATCACCATAGTGATTTGCTTGTTTTTATCTCGGTCGTTGCCTTGAGGACCCTGTAAACACAAAATTTAAGAAAAATACGTCATTAGCGGTGGTTCAGATTGGCTGTCTTTAACTCTATCCTTTCGTAACAATGTCATGCGTGATAATTTTCTAATGCTGTTGTGGAGAGTCCAGCATACAACTCAAACATAAAGGTAAACAAATGCCTATTGAGGGTATGCTCGTTTCCTGATGAGTTATAAGGCCTAATGGTTACAAATCCGACAATAGCAATAGCTTGTGGATAACAACGGCAAACAAATAGTTAAAAAAAGAGAGATTGGGCCGAAAAAGTTGTTTATAACTGGAAACGACCTCATCTTAGTAGGGTTAAAGTTTATGTTGATGTATTTTTTTACAAGGAAACTAACATAGAAGGCCTTAGCATAATAGCAAGAGATGAAAAAGGAAATCAATGTTGATGCATCTTTTTACAAGGAAACTAACATAGAAGGACTTGGCATATAGCAAGAGGTGAAAAGGAAATGCGTTGTTATAGTTATAGTGCATAGCAGATCCGGGCCAGCTTGCTATATCCATGAGCTGGCTCCTTCCTAGGCCTAGGTCCATCGGAGCCCACACAAAAACTAAGGCTCGGGCTTAATAACTCAACCCAAAAGACTAACCTGACAGGTGAGGACTACCCACGCCTTATATGTTGTGCTCCTCCACCATCAACTTCTAATATGGGACTAAACAATGTCCCTTGTCACACATCGGGCCCAACTCTTCACATAACATACACCTAGTGTGACCTCCGGAAGATGTTATCTAGGCCTTGTCACACATCGGGCCCAACTCTTCACATAACACACACCTCGTGTGACCTCCGGAAGATGTTATCTAGGCCTCGAGTCTAATGCTCATGGTGAGCTAGCGCCCCTCTAACCCCGGCCCAAGTCCACCAGAGCCCAAAAATACAAAGCCTCGGGCCTAACTCGACCCAACTGACTAGCCTGATAGGTGCGGATTGCCTCCGCCTTATATGTTGTTCCCCCCACCATCAACTTCCGATGTGGAACTAAACCTAACATGTGCTACTGGCTTGGTCACATGTTCAACATGACTATTTTGATGCAAAGGAGGCTAGATTGCTTGTGTGTAGAGAGGTTCTCCTTTTGGCTAGAGGCTCTCCTTTTGACTATGTAATGAAAACCTCACCTAGTCTTGTTATACAGTTTATAAGAGAGGCTCTCCTTTTGGCTAGAGGCTCTCCTTTTGACTATGTAATGAAAACCTCACCTAGTCTTGTTATATAGTTTATAAGCTAAGGCACTGAATTCAAGAAGTAATAACAGATCCCGCCTAGTCCTACGGGTAAAGGAAATACGAACATTTGTGGGTGGCCTTCAGGCGGCTGAGTTTGGTTACATAAAGAGAGCTCAAAATATGATTGCTGATTTCTAGCAAAGTCATGCTTATATGTTTTTTAATCAACGTTGTGGCTACAACATGTACTTGACTTTATGCATGTTTAGTAGCAACTAATAATGTAACACTTCCTGATTAATAGATCTTAGCCTTTTCTCTCAAGAAAAAAGAGAGAGACGTGTGGACTAGGTAGGAGGCACTAATTTAATGCGGAATAAGCATGCAGTGGAGGAATGACACTGTAACTAAAGGTCTATTTGCATACATTGATCTAATTTTTTTACTCCCTCAAATATATAATGGATTTGAGTTTGTTCTTAGTCAAACCACCATAAGTTTGACAAAGTTTATAGAGAAAAATATTAACATTTAAGGCATCGAAGAGGTAAACTATAAAAATAAATTTGTTAATGTATCTTATAATGCTCATTTGTTCTAAAAACTTGGTTATTTTAAATTTTCTTTCATAATAAGAAAGGTAGGTAATCTAGATACAAATTTATGAGTTTACTTTATGTATTTTCTATAGTAGTAGAGATGTGTAACTTTTATAAGCAAAATATAGAATCTAATCTCACCATTCCAAATTATAAGACGACGACGACAACAACAACAACAAAGCCTTTAAGTCCCCAACAAGTTGGGGTAGGCTAGATTTGAAACCCAACAGAAGCAATCAAGGTTCAGGCACGTGAATAGCTGTCTTCCAAGCCCTCCTATCTAAGGCTAAGTCTTTGGGTATATTCCATCCTTTCAAGTCTCCTTTTATTGCCTCTACCCAAGTCAACTTCGGTCTTCCTCTGCCTCTCTTCACGTTACTATCCTGACTTAGGATTCCACTACTCACCGGTGCATCTGGAGGTCTCCGTTGCACATGTCCAAACCATCTCAACCGGTGTTGGACAAGCTTTTCTTCAATTGGCGCTACCCCTAATCTCTCACGTATATCATCGTTCCGAACTCGATCCCTTCTTGTATGACCGCAAATCCAACGCAACATACGCATTTCCGCGACACTTAGCTGTTGAATATGTCGTCTTTTCGTAGGCTAATATTCTGCACCATACAACATAGCAGGTCTAATCGCCGTCCTATAAAACTTGTCTTTTAACTTCTGTGGTACCCTTTTGTCATATAGGACACCAGACGCTTGCCACCACTTCATCCACCCTGCTCTGATTCTATGGCTAACATCTTCATCAATATCCCCGTTCCTCTGTAGCATTGATCCTAAATATCGAAAGGTATCCTTCCTAGGCACTACTGGACCTTCCAAACTAACATCTTTCTCCTCCCGAGTAGTAGTGCCGAAGTCACATCTCATATACTCAGTTTTAGTTCTACTAAGTCTAAAACCTTTGGACTCCAAAGTCTCCCGCCATAACTCCAGTTTCTGATTCACTCCTGTCTGGCTTTCATCAACTAGCACTACATCGTCCGTGAAAAGCATACACCAAGGGATGTCCCCTTTATGTCCCTTGTGACCTCATCCATCACTAAAGCAAACAAATAAGGGCTCAAAGCTGACCCTTGATGTAGTCCTATCCTAATCGGGAAGTCATCCGTATCTCCATCACTTGTTCGAACTCTAGTCACAACATTGCTGTACATGTCCTTAATGAGCCCAACGTACTTCGTTGGGACTTTATGTTTATCCAAAGCCCACCACATAACATTCCTTGGTATTTTATCATAAGCCTTCTCCAAGTCAATAAAAACCATGTGTAGGTCCTTCTTCTTCTCCCTATACCGCTCCATAACTTGTCTTATTAAGAAAATAGCTTCCATGGTTGACCTTCCGGGCATGAAACCAAATTGGTTTATAGAGACCTGCGTTATTGCTCTCAAGCGATGATCGATAACTCTCTCCCATAGCTTCCTAGTATGGCTCATCAACTTAATTCCCCGGTAATTTGTACAACTTTGAATATCCCCTTTATTCTTGTAGATCGGTACCAATATACTTCTCCTCCACTCATCAGGCATCTTGTTCGATCGAAAAATATGGTTGAACAGCTTGGTTAACCATACTACAACTATGTCCCCGAGGCATCTCCACACCTCGATTGGGATACCATCCGGTCCCATCGCCTTACATCCTTTCATCCTTTTCAACGCCTCTCTGACCTCAGATTCTTGGATTCTCCGCACAAAGCGCCTATTGGTGTCATCAAAAGAGTCATCTAACTGAAAGGTTATGTCCATATTCTCACCATTGAACAATTTGTCAAAATCCTCTTGCCATCGATGTCGGATCTCATCCTCCTTTACCAAGAGATGCTCCCTTTCATCCTTAATGCACTTAACTTGGTTGAAGTCCCGTGTCTTTCTCTCACGAACCCTAACCATCCTATAAATGTCCTTCTCTCCTTCCTTCGTACTCAAATGTTGGTAAAGATCCTCGTACGCTCTACCCTTTGCCACACTTACAGCTCGCTTTGCAGTCTTCTTTGCCACCTTATACTTCTCTATGTTGTCCACACTCCCGTCATGGTACAAGCGTCTATAGCATTCTTTCTTCTCCTTAATAGCCCTTTGGACTTCCTCGTTCCACCACCAAGTATCTTTAGCCTCGCGTCCCCTTCCTTTGGTTACTCCACACACCTCTGAGGCTACCTTCCGAATGTTGGTTGCCATCTTGTCCCACATATTGTTTATGTCGTCTTCTTCCTTACAAGAGCCCTCTTTGATAACCCTTTCCCTAAATACCTCTGACGTCTCCCCTTTCAGTTTCCACCATTTTGTTCTTTCAATCTTAGCTTGTTTATCCCTACGGGCACGCATCTGAAAACGAAAATCTGCCACCAAAAGCTTATGTTGAGAAACAACACACTCCCCTGGTATCACCTTGCAATCAAAGCATGCTCGTTTGTCCTTTCTTCTTGCGAGGACAAAGTCAATCTGGCTACAGTGTTGTCCGCTACTGAAGGTCACTAGATGAGATTCTCTCTTTCTAAAGAAAGTGTTGGCTATCATCAGGTCAAAAGCTACCGTGAAGTCCAGAACTTCCTCCCCCTCCTGATTCCTACTACCATACCCAAAACTTCCATGAACTGCCTCGAAACCTGCGCTTGTAGTACCTACATGCCCATTAAGATCTCCTCCTATAAAAAGCTTCTCACTACTAGGTATAGCTCTAACCAGGCCATCTAAGTCTTTCCAGAACTGTCTCTTAGCACTCTCGTCGAGGCCTACTTGGAGGGCATACGCACTAATTACGTTCAAGACCATATCACCAACGACAAGCTTGACTAAGATAATCCTATCTCCTTGCCTTCTCACTCCCACCACACTATTCTTGAGGCTCTTATCAATCAAAACTCCTACTCCATTTCTATTCGCGACTGTCCCTATGTACCAAAGCTTGAAACCTGTATTGTCCACCTCCTTCGCCTTCTGACCCTTCCATTTAGTCTCTTGAATGCATAATATATTTACACGCCTCCTAGTCGCGGTATCAACTAATTCTCTTAACTTACCTGTAAGTGACCCTACATTCCAACTACCTAAACGGATCCTAGTTGGTTCGACTAGCTTCCTTACCCTTCGCACCCGTCGACTCTGATGCGAAGACCCTTGCTCATTTTTCACTACACCCGGACGCCGATGTAGCGCGCCACTAAGGAAGCGACGACCCGATCCTTGGTTACTTGACACCATGCCCAGATCACGACACGGCGCGTCACGGGGGTGACGACCCGGCCCTTGCCCATTTAACACCATACCCGGGTTCCGATATGGCGCGTTGCTAAGAGGGTTACGCCCCAACGATTTTCTTTCGGGTTTCATCTCCATTTAAGTGGCTAAGTTTTTACATTGGCTCGCCACGCCTAACACAACCCTCCTCTTTTATCAGGGCTTGGGACCTGCTATGCTAGGACACCAAAGGCGCCCCACCATAGGCGGAGTTATTCCAAATTATAAGACGTTTTGACTTGACACAACTTTTGTTATGCATTTAGATATACATTATATCTAGATGTATAGTAAAAGTAAATAAAGTATATAGAAAAGGCAAAGCGTCTTATAATTTGGAATAGCGGAAGTACCAAATTAAAAACCAGATATTTCTGATTATTGTGAGAGTCCTCAGATTTTTCACTTTTTTCCTAACATTTATTGTGATGATAAACCTGAAATTTTTTTGAGACCTCTGCTTAGTAATACTTCCTCCGTTCCAAATTATAAGTCACTTTGACTTTTTTGATTCATTCATTTTGTTATGTATCTAGACATATTATTTATTTAGATGCATAGCAAAATGAATGTAACAAAAAAAGTCAAAACGACTTATAATTTAGAACGGAGAGAGTAGTAAGATACTAAGATAAGATTAAATTCGTTGTTCTCCATAAAACTGTTCGGTTGTGTTTCAGCTGTCTTACCTCCCGCAAGAAACATACCGAGTATTCGGCTGAGAACTGCTTGTGCTCCAATGCTTGCCATGGATCTCCGACAAACAGCCTCGCGATTTCAGATTGAGTCGTAGAGATGATGATCCAACTGTTATTTTTCCGGTCAGGTAGGTAAGCTCTGACAGTGTTCCAGTCTACCACAGTGGAAATGTTTTCCAGTACAACCAGGTACCTCCCCTTCATTTTCTTCTTCAACTCTTGAATAAGTTTGTCTTCTGGCAACGCCTCCAATCTGTTCAGCGTATCTACGTCTACACTCAATTTCTTTTGTAGGCAAGAGTTTTTGTGGAATTGAATCAGCAAACTCCGCTGGAACTCGAGGGGATTAAAAGGATGCATCAGCTTTGCCCAGCCACGGCATTCGAAGTTTTCGCATATTTCTGGTTCCCCATAGGCCTCCCTGACAACGGGTATGGTATCAGCATTGCCACCTGCTGCCCACAGTGACATCACTCCAAGGTCGCCGCCAGGTTTCTTGGTGATCAACAACTTGGTTAGATCTCCTAAGCCACCTTGCAACTTGGTTTTCTTGCTTCTATATCGGTCGTCCCCTTGAGAACCCTGACAATACGGAAAATTTGTGAGGTGATGGCTGATCAAAGAGACATGCAGAGACAATGCGAAGGCTTTCACTGATGAGCAACATTAGTAATCTGTTACTTGAGAACTACTAGTAGAACATTTTTAATCAAAGTACTTCCATATGAATTGGATAGTTTCTTTAGTTCTTTTTGGAACTTGGAAGCAAAAGATTAGAATATATAATCAACGAAAAGGAAACCACAGATGTCGAAAACAACAAGAGAAACAGGGATACTAAAGCCTTTTTTGTTTTTGCTGAAAATTACTCTGTATATTGTGATTCAGCAGGGATTACCTCCTGGAAGAAGACACATACGGAGTGTTCAGCAGATTTCTGTTTAAGCTCGAACATTTGCCACGGATCTCCCACACACAGCCTCGCCACTTCAGATTGCTGCGTAGAAATGATGATCCAACTGCCATTTTTGCCGTCAGGCAGGTAAGCTCTGACGGTGTCCCAATCTACCATGCTGGAGATGTTTTCCAGGACAACCAGGTACCTCTCCTGTTTCATTATCTTCATGAAGTCATGCACAAGTTCCCCTTCAGAGGCCGCCTCCAATCTCTGGAGGATATTAACATATTCGTCGGTCTCATTTTGTATGCAAGGCTTGGTGTGGAATTGAATCAGCAAACTCCGCTGGAACTCATGGGGACTGAAAGGATGCGTCAGCTTTGCCCAGCCACGGCATCCGAAGCTTCCACATATTTCTGGTTCCCCATAGGCCTCCCTGATAATGGGTGTGGTATCAGCAGCATTGCCACCTGCTGCCCACACCGAGATCACTCCAAGATCTCCACCAGGTTTCTTGGTGATCAGCAGCTTGGTCAGATCTCCTAATCCCCGCTGCCTCTTTGTGGTATCTCTTGCTTTGTTGAGCATGGCAAACGTTGTGGCACCGACAGAAGCACCACTAGGCACCAACTGTTGCTGCGTGACGGGCTTGGAACCTGAATCGCTGATGAGGTTGTAGCGCATGTTCCGAAGGCTCACCTCCTCAACCCTGCCCTTGAGCAGCTTTATCTCAGCGACCGCCTTGTCCAGCGGCAGCTGCGGCCTGATGAAGTGTGGGATGCAGCGGCAATACCAGTCTGGCGCCTTGTCAAGGTGGATCACATACTCGATGCAGTCCTCCACGTTGTAGGCGAGGTCACGGACCTGTCTGACCCAGGTCCTCACCACGCTGTTCCTGACGCGTTCCTCATCTGCGACATTGAGGAATGATTGCATCATCTGGAACTCACCGGTGATGAACGCCAGGTCGTTCTGCGTGCTCTGCCGCAGAGCTCCCTCCTCCTCGATCGCCGCCAGGGCCTTGGTCACAGCCCCCTCCACCACCGACTTGGCCAAGCTCACTGCAAGATCCGCCATTGCTCCTCCCCTGCCTCTCTCTCCTAGATACTCCAGCTTGTGTGTCTGTGGCAGTGTGGCTGCAGCTAGTGATTGGTGATGCTAATGCTCGGAGGAATTGTGCAACATCCACGCACCTTGAGATGGGAACAGATGGGGGATATCAGCTAGGCAAGAACATAGTCGACTGGGAGATTGGGACATTGCAAAGCAAGTCATGCACTCTTGCCTGGCCAGATCCGTGAGCTGAGTTGGTTCTCTGATATGTCTACTTAGCCGTTGACTATAAAAAAAACAGTCGCCCCCCTTGAGCCCTTCAACTCTCAGTTTCATACTATAGCAACACTAATTATTGGGTATGGAGGAAATTCCAGAATATGTGCAGTGGTGTTTCTGCAACTAAGCCGGCGTCAACATAGTCAAGAGAGCTTGGGGCATTGCAAAACATGTCGGGCCAGATCCATGAGACGAGAGGGATCTACCACGGTAGGTGGATGTTCGGATGACTAAAATTTATGAGGTATTATATAAAGGTATTGTATGAGGTGTTTGGATATTAATAAAAATATAAATTACAGAATTTATCGGTACTACACGAGACAAATTTATTAAGCATAATTAATCCATCATTAGCACATATTTACTGTAGCACCACATTGTTAAATCATGAACTAATTAAGTTTAAAAGATTCGTCTCACAAATTAGTCACAAACTATGCAATTAATTTCATAATTAGTCTATATTTAATATTTCATACATGTATCTAAATATTTGATGGGACAATGACTAAAATTTAGGAGGAGCAACCAAAAAACCCTAAATTACTTAGCAGTTGACTAGTAGTCGCCCCCCTTGCCCTTCAGGTTTCAAGTTTCACGAAACTTATTGGGTAGGGACTAGGCACTAGGGAGGACATTCAATCTATTATGCAGTGGTGTTTCTGCAACTATGTCGATATGTCATATACCTTAATGATGTAGACCTGTAACCTGTTTGGAAACAAGAATATTTCTTGTCAGGTGGAGAAAGATTGGTCGGTATTATGTGTTACCTCATGGAAAAAAAACATTTTCCTAATTAAAAGAATGCCACTATAAACAATCGTTTAAGTAGAGGTACAGTGTTGGATTGGGTCACCAAATAACTTCTCTTATTTCCTCAACAATCTCCTCGTTCAAATTTGTTAACCTCTCTTTTCTAATAGTAAAATAGCATTGCAACTTGAAGAGTCGGTGACTTTTTTTTAATAAAGAAAGGCTTTTATTAATTCAATTATTACATCGATCAATAATCATGAATTCACTCCCGGCCTCCGCATAAGAGCACTAAGCTTAAACAAAAAAAAGGAGAGTGGCACTCTAATAACTATCGATCCTAAGACACCATCCATGTGCCTGGAAGAAAACACCATGGCCGCTTGTGCTAATTGTTGCAATGCCCTTGCAACCAAAGCACGTGAAGTAACCTTGTAGAGGATAAGCCAGTGCGGAGCCAATGGATAACCGAATATACCAGCTGAAAAAGAAGAATAAGCATGTTTCATTTCAAACACCAAATCATTTCTGCATAACCAAAGCGACCAACAAATAGCTACCGCTCCTAACAGAACTAAAGATTTTAACTCCCTCCCAAACCCCTAAAGCCAACTCCCAAGCATATGAGAAATACTATAAGGTTGAGGAACGCTTAAAACAACATATATGCAGCTCCAAACTGCACGGGCAAAATGACATTCAAAGAACATGTGCTTAATTGTCTCATTTTTGTGACAAAAACAATACTTTTCACTACTACTTTGTCAATTGCGTTTGGATATATCTTTTGTTAGAATCACCCCTCTATGAAGATACCAAAGAAATACTTTGATCTTTAGTGGAGAAAATCCTGTTTCACATTCATAAGACTGGCCCAGAAATCGAGTCCCCACTTTTCCAATATGCCTGGGATAGTGGTATGGAGCCTAAATAATTGAATTAATGTCTACTAGGCCCCCTCCGTTGTAAGTAACTTAAAGAGCAATTTACTAAGAAGTGCAATATTTTTAGTATTCAGATCATGCTCCACTTGGCAAGGCGATACTTCCTCTTTCGGTTGTCACTTCAGCAACCCTCTTGGAATTGCAAAGAAAGATATCATGTACAATGGTAGACTACTCAGACTAAGTTGAACAGTGTTAGACATCCCCTTGTTGATAGATATTTTCCTTTCCAACTGCTTAACCTCTTCTCATAATGTTATTCCACCTTTTGCTAATCCCCATTTCTTATCTTCCTAAAATGAACCGGAATACCTAAATATGTCATCGGGAAATCACCGGATTTGCATCCAAAAAGCTCCGTATATTGGGCCTCTGCTTCCTAAGCCTTGCCAAAACAGTACACTTGACTTTTATAGAAATTTATTTTAAGACCCGATGCTTGCTCAAAAGCATAAAGTAATAACTTCATGTTTCGGGCTTGCTCTAGACCGTGTTTCATAAAGCGCATTGTGTCATCATCGTATTGTAGAATATTGATAAGCCACCATCCACCAAATGGGCCACCACTCCACTTAATTGTACATCTTCCTTGGCTCTATTAATGAGGATTGTTAACATGTCAGCAACAATGTTGACAAAAGAGGAGATAAAGTGTCCCCTTGATGAATACCTTTCTTTGTTTGGAAGAAGTGTCCAATCTCATCATTCACATTAATTGCCACACTCCCACCTATGATAAAGGTTTCAACCCATTTGATCCACTTGGGAGAAAAGCCTTTCATATGCAGTGTTTGTAGTAAAAAAGTCCATCTAACCTTGTCATATGTTTTTTCAAAATCTATTTTGAAAATTACTTCGTTTAGTTTGTTTCGGTGGAGTTCATGTATTGTCTCATGTAAGGTAACAACCCCTTCAAAGATGTTGCATCATCTCATGAAAAGCCGATTGAGTTGGGCTTATAATATGATCAGCCACCATATTAACTCGATTTGTAGCCACTTTTGTAAAGATTTTGAAACTCATATTGAGCAAACAAATTGGTCTGTACTTCTATATACGGTTGGTTTCTAGCACTTTTGGAACGAGGGTTATAACACCAAGTTCAAACTAAACAAAGGCAAATCTCCATGGTGAAGCCTTTGGAACATTTGGAATATAGGTCATCTTTAGTGATTTCTTTTTCTCGAAAACACAGGAGAGTTGCGCCTATATTAAGAAGAGAGTAAGTGGCAAGAGCCCAAACAACACCACATACACACATGCACGCACTCACACCCCACCAGCTTCCAGTATTACAATCGCGCCCATGAGAAAACTACACAAGGCGACCACTACAAAGCTAGTCACTCTAAATACCAGGGACGAGGGTAGTCAAGAAATATAGCCCTCGAGCCCCTACCATAGACCACAGGCGACGCTCCTTACCAGCTACGATCAAAGCACCAGCTAATTTGGAGCTGCTCCATAAAAAACACACCCATTGCGATGGTTCCATATAGTCTAAGCTCTGAGTATAATGAGCGAATTAATTCCATGCCTTGTCATCTCATCAGCAGTGTTGCTGCTAGCTTTCTCCCACCAATCAGGGAAGGATAACTCTGTAGGCTGAGGGGACATGCTCTGAAGACCGACCTGCCTAAACAGATTAAACCAAAATTCTCTTGCGAATACACAATGGACAAGGAGATGGTCGATAGTCTCCTCTTCTTGGTCACAAAGAGGACAATGCTCGGGATGAGGTAGCCCACGACATGATAGGCGATTAACCATCCAACACTTATTATGCGCGACCATCCACATAAAGAAGCGACACTTGGGTAGTGCCCAAGATTTCTAGATCCTTTCCCATGGTCCAAAAAGAGTAGAACCCAAAAACAAACCTTCATATGCCGACTTAGCCGAGTATTGTCCATTGGAGGAGAGCCTCCATAAGTGTCTATCCTCAACCTCTGGCTACAGCTAAAAATCCAATAGTAGATCCCATAGATGAAGGTAGTCTACAATCACACCATCTGTAAAAGCTCCCTGAATGTCCAAAATCCAAGCCCGGTTAGTGAGGGTGTCCCGGACAATGTGCCTCTTGACCCTCCTTTTGGGGATAGCTACGAAAAAGTGAGGGGCAAGGTCTGCAATGCATTGTCCATGGAGCCACATGAAAGCATCTAGGCCCCCTAGTTGGGTTTCGGTGATTAATGACAATACGAGATTACTATGACTAACGTATGTTTTGCTGAGGCAATTTAAGTTAGGTTATGGTAATGGCAATTGATTGGGCAATCATGGTTATCATGCCCCTATGATGGAAATTATTTTGGTTTTCAAAGGATGGACGACAAGGTTAAGGATGGACTAGTTCTAAGTGTCATTTGGTGTTGAAGAGACACTTAGAGTAGTTTAGGACTTTGATTTTCCTTTGGTCGTACTATTAAGGGGGGTATGGACTAGTAGGTTGACCTAGGTGAGTCTAGTGAGTTAGGTGTGGTGCACACTTGTTAAATCTAGCATTAGGTAGCTCCAAAATAACCCTAAGATCAATTGGAGCAAACTTCATTCACATGTGATTTTGAGTTGGAAGTGAATGGAGGGTCAAATGACTGATCAGACGCTGGTCTGGTTGTGACCAAACACTGAAGGGTGAGTCTGGTCAGTTCATTTGATCAACTGGAGCCATCTGGTTGCAACTGGACGCTGAGTGAAAAGTGACCGGACGTTGGGTGCTAGAGTCTGGTTAACTCTAGAGAGGTTCCAGAGAGGGATATTCCTGATCAGACACATCCGGTCAGTGCTGACCAGACGCTGGTTAGGATCCGGTAACTAACCAGATGCTGAACAGCAAAGTGACCAGACTTTGGGTGCCAGCGTCCGGTCAACATCAGTAAGGTTCTAGAGAGTAGTTTTCATGACTAGACGTGTTCAGTCAGTGCTGACCGGACGTAGGTCAGAGTCTGGTCAGAATTTAATGGCTCTTTCTGACATAGTGGTGGGGATAACTGTCTAGAGCATCCGGTCACCCAGCAGAGTGATGACTCAGCCTCCAAACGTTATGTTTTGAATGAGGGGGTATAAATACTTACTCCACTCGTCCAAAGGAGGTCTCTTGCCTATTTGTTCAGCTAATAAACACCCTTGAGAGTGCAAAAGAAAGCAAGAGCCTAGTGAGGTGTTTGAGATTTGAGAATCCAAGATTAAGGCCTCATTAGAGCAAGGAGAGTAGCAAGTGTGCATCCACCCTTCTCATTAGGCTTGTCATGGTCAAGTGAGAGTTTGTACTTGTTACTCTTGGTGATCGCCATCAGCTAGATGGCTTGGTGGTGATTGGGAGTTTGGTGATCATCCGACGGAGCTTGTGGATGACTCAACTCAAGTTGTGAGCGGTTGTGGGTGATTCACCATGATGGAGTGTTGAAGAATTAGCCCATAGAGAGCACTTGATCCTTGCGTGGATCAAGGGGGTGCTACACCCTTGCGCAGGTGCTCCAACGAGGACTAGTGGGGAGTGGCGACTCTCCGATACCTCGACAAAACATTGCCGCGTTCCTTCTCCTCTCTTTACTTTAAGCATTTATATTTGAGCAATTCAATTCTTGTTCTTATATTCTTAGAATTGCCATGCTAGAATAGGATTGGAACCTAGGGTGTAAAAAATTTTGTGCGGTTGAAAGGTCCTAATGGCTAGAGGGGGGGTGAATAGCCTAATAAAAATTTCTACAACAACACTTAACAAAATAGTTAGACAATTATAAGGCGAAGCAAGTGTTCCACTAGCCTACTCCAAATGCATGCCACCTACCACAATTCTAGTTTAGATAGTATCTATTCACACAATAGCTATGACACTACCCGATGTTAGTGTGCTCTCAAAGGCTAACTAAAGAGCCACACCAACCAAGCAAGCAAGCTCTCACAACTAGCTACACTAAAGAGCTTGACAACTAGTTTGCGGTAATGTAAAGAGAGTGATCAAGAAGGTTATACCGCCATGTAGATGAAGGAACCAATCAATCACAAGTATGAATAACAATGAAGACCAATCACCTCAGAATCAATGATGAACACAATGATTTTTTACCGAGGTTCACTTGCTTGCCGGCAAGCTAGTCCTCGTTGTGGCGATTCACTCACTTGGAGGTTCACACGCTATTTGGCTTCACACGCCAAACCCTCAATAGGGTGCCGCACAACGAACACAAGATGAAGATCACACAAGCCACGAGCAATCCACTAGAGTACCTTTTGGCTCTCCACCAGGGAAAGGTCAAGAACCCCTCACAATCACCACAATCGGAGCCAGAGATAATCACCAACCTCTGCTCGACGATCCTCGCTGCTCCAAGCCATCTAGGTGGCGGCAACCACCAAGAGTAACAAGCAAATCCCATAGCGAAACACGAACACCAAGTGTCTCTAGATGCAATCACTCAAGCAATGCACTTGGATTCTCTCCCAATCTCACAAAGATGATGAATCAATGATAGAGATGAGTGGGAGGGCTTTGGCTAAGCTCATAAGGTTGCTATGTCAATGCAAAATGGTCAAAGGTGTGGGCTTCAACCGGCCATGGGGGTTAAATAGAAGCCCCCACGAAATAGAGCCATTGTACCCCTTCACTAGGCACAACACGGGGTGACCGGACGCTTAGAAATACTTGGAAATGAAAGTTATCTAGTGATTTCATTTCATCATTCAAGCTTACAACTAGCATACATCACACAAGCATGGATATTTTAAATTTAGAACTTATGCCATACAAGCAAACATATGAAATGCACATTCAAATGCACCATACAAGTTCATGAGCTTGCTCCCCCTACTTGTGTGCTCAAAATTTTTTAATTGATCTCTTTCCTTTGTCTATGTCAAACTCTCCCCCTATTACTTATAACTTTGTTTCTCTCCTCCTTTGTCATCAATGACCACAAAGACTTAAAATATAGATAGGTTGAGATTTATCAATGTCAATCAATGGGGTGAGGATCATATTCCCAAATTTGGTCCTATCTAGATCATTTGCCAAAGATATTTAACTCGGTTTGATCCAAGGACAAGCTTTTTCACACCTCCAAATAAGGGTTATCTTGTACCATATTGAGTTAAATACTTAGAGCTCATTTTCTAGATCAAACACTAGGTTTATAAGCCCATAAACATGTCATATGCTACCACTAGATCAAGTCAAGCGTAGAAGCAATAGTGATACCATATAAACATCAAAATCATTTGATTTTCATGAATGAGCCTAATAAAATGGAACCACTTGAAAGGTCCTAATAAAAATTGAAAATGTGACTAGATGCACTAACCATGTCCTTAGCAAGGATGTATGTCATGACAATCAACTTTTACCTTGGATTGCTCGAAGGAGAGGCATGTCATATGAGTGGGGGGGGTGCATCAACACATATTTGAGAAATCCAATATGTTTAACTCATTCCTTGGCTTGCAAAAACCTTTTCTCATCCAATGGCTTGGTGAATATATCAGCAAGTTGATCTTTGGTGCCTACACTCTCAATGTAAATGTCCCTTTTTTGTTGGTGATCTCTTATGAAATGGTGGCGGACATCAATGTGCTTTGTTCTTGCATGTTGAATCGATTGTTGGTCAACTTGATTGCACTCTCATTGTCACATAGCAATGGCACTTTCTTGAACTTAATTCCAAAATCACTCAAAGTGGCCTTCATCCAAAGTACTTATGCACAACAACTACCGACGGATATATATTCGGCTTCGGCGGTTGATAATGCAACACTATTTTGCTTCTTTGATGACCATAAGACAAGTGATCTTCCCAACAATTGACATGTGCCCGAGGTGCTCTTCCTTTCAACCTTGCATCCCGCATAATCCAAGTCAGAGTAACCAACTAGCTCAAACTTTGCTCCTTTGGGATACCACAAATCAACATTTGGTGTATGCTTCAAGTACCTCAAAGCTCTCTTTGTAGCCATCAAATGACTTTCTCTTGGTGAGGCTTAAAATCTTGCACACATACATACACTAAACATGACATCCGGTCTTGATGTGGTTACATAGAGTAGACTTCTAATCATAGACCGATACAACTTTTGATCCACCATGTTTCCACTTGCATCACTATCCAAGTTGCCATTGGTTCCCATTGGTGTGCTAATGGCTTTACTATCAATCATTCCAAACTTCTTGATCATGTCCTTGATGTACTTGCCTTGACTTACAAAGGTACCATTCTTCAATTACTTGATTTGAAGACCAAGGAAGTAACTCAACTCTCCAATCATGGATATCTCAAACTCATTAGCCATCATCTTTCCAAACTCATCACAAAAATCTTGATTGGTTGATCCAAATATGATATCATCAACATAGATTTGCAATACAAATAGATCTTTTTCAATCTTCTTGATGAAAAGAGTGGTGTCAACCTTGCCCATTATGAACCCTTTAGAGAGTAGGAAATCCCTCAATCTCTCATACCATGCTCTAGGTGCTTGTTTCAATCCATACAAAACCTTCTTCAACTTGTATACATGGTTGAGCTTCTTGTCATCTTCAAAACTAGGAGGTTGCTCAACATATACTTCTTCATTGATGTAGCCATTGAGAAATGCACTCTTAACATCCATTTGATAGAGCTTGATGTTGTGGGCACAAGCATATGCTAGCAAGATTCTAATTGCTTCCAATCTTGTAACCGGGGCATATGTTTCTCCAAAGTCAAGACCTTCAACTTGTGTATAGCCTTGTGCTACCAATCTTGCTTTGTTCCTTACTACTATCCCATCTTGATCTTGCTTGTTTCTAAAAACCCATTTGGTTCCAATCACATTGTGTCCCTTTGGTCTTTCTACCAACTCCCATACTTGATTTCTTGTGAAGTTATTCAATTCTTCATGCATAGCATTTACCCAATCAACATTCTTCAATGCTTCATCTATCTTCTTTGGTTCAATGGATGACAAAAATGAGAAATGCTCACAAAATGTAGCCAATCTTGATCTAGTTTGCACACCTCTTGAAATATCACCAATGATAGTGTCCAATGGATGATCCCTTGCAATATTTGTTGGTTGGAGCATTGGAACTTGATTGCTTGCACTTGCTTGATCATTGGGTTGAGATGATGTACTAGCCACTTGATCTTGTTCATTATCATGAGATCCACTTGCACTAACTTGATTTGTATCATCTTGCACATTTGAGTTAGAGAGCACTTGCACTTGATCATCTTCATCATCATTCACTTGCCTATGCCTCAATTCACCAACATCCATGTTCTTCATGGCATTTGAAAGTTGAATGCCTCTAACATCTTCTAAGTTCTCATTCTCTACTTGTGATCCCTTGGTTTCATCAAATTCAACATCATGAACTTCCTCAAGAGTAACACTATCCAAATTCCAAACTCTATATGCTTTGCTTGTAGTGGAATAACCAAGTAAGAATCCTTCATCACATTTCTTGTCAAACTTACCCAATCTAGTGCCTTTCTTCAAGATATAGCATTTGCAACCAAAGACCCAAAAATATGCAATGTTGGGCTTTCTACCATTCAAGAGCTCATATGGTGTCTTCTCTTTCAATGGGTGACAATAGAGGCGGTTGCTACAATAGCAAGCTGTGTTGATAGCTTCAGCCCAAAAGGATTGACTCACATTGTACTCACTAAGCATAGACCTTGCCATATCAATGAGTGTTCTATTCTTCCTCTCAACAAGGCCATTTTATTGTGGAGTGTACTTGGTCGAGAATTGATGTCTAATTCCAAATTCATCACACAACTCATCAATTCTAGTGTTTGAACTCACTACCATTGTCACTTCTAACTCTCTTGATGGTTGTTTCAAACTCATTGTGAATGCCTTTGACAAATGATTTGAATGTTGCAAATACATCACTTTTGTTCACTAGAAAGAATACTCATATTTGAGTTATTGGCCCAAACAAATCCATGTGCAATAACTCAAATACTTTACTAGTGCTCATCATGCTTTTCTTAGGATGGGTGTTTCCAACTTGTTTGCCAGCTTGACAAGAGCTACAAAGTTTATCCTTTTCAAACACAATATCTTTCAAGCCTTTAACTAAGTCACGCTTAACCAATCTATTTAATTATTTTATTCCAACATGACCAAGCCTTCTATGCCATAACCAACCCATGCTAGACTTAGTGAACAAGCATGTTGATAATCTAGCTTCACTAGCATTGAAATCAACCAAGTATAGATTCTCATATCTAAAGCCTTTGAAGATCAAGTTAGAGCCATCTATACTTATGATCTCTACATCATCTACCCCAAATATACATTTGAATCCAAGATCACACAATTGAGCCACGGATAGCAAATTGAAGTTCAAGCTTTCTACTAGCAACACATTGGACATACTCATGTCATTGGATATTGCAATCTTACCAAGCCCTTTGACCTTGCCTTTGCCATTATCACCAAATGTGATACTATCATAACCATCATTGCCATTGGTGTTGATTGAGTTGAACATTCTTGCATCACCAGTCATATGTTGAGTGCACCCACTATCAAGAACCCAATGCCTTCCTCTGGCTTTGTAATTTACCTACAAAAGAAAACTAATTCTTTTTAGGTACCCAAACTTGCTTGGGTCCTTGAAGGTTAGTCACTAAGCTCTTTGGTACCTAAATGGCTTTCTTCTTTGAGCCCATCCATGGTTTACCAATGAACTTAGCCTTCACACCATTTGTACCCTTAGTAAGCATATAGCATGAATCAAGCTTTATGGAGGATACATTAGCATTTTTGCTCTTGTTGTTGCATTTTTGCTCTACATGACCCACTTGCTTATAACTAGTGCAAAACTGACCATTGTTTTTCACAAAACTAGTCTTGTGAGGAGCAAAGGCCGTCTTGCCTTTCTTAGGGGTGTAGCCCAATCCCTCTTTGTAGAGAGAAGCTCTTTGGCTACCCAAGCACATAAGCAAGCGGTCCTCACCACCATAAGCCTTAGCTAAGGTGTGAGTGAGCTTATTGACCTCCTTCTTGAGGTTCTCATTCTCAACCACTAGTGAGGCATCACAAGTAAGACCACTACTAGATGAGGTGGAGGTGGAAGTGCTACAAGAAGGGTTAGTGGGAGGAACAATGATAGGCATAGATAGTGATTCATCAATTATATCACAAGTTAAACCTACATTGCAAGTTTCCACATGCTTCTTTTTATTTTGCTCATCAAGCAAAGAGGAATGAGCATTTTCAAGCTTTTTGTGAGCTTTGCTAAGCTTCTCATGGGCTTCCTCTAGCCTCTCATGAGTTACTTTGAGCTCATCAAGGGCTTGCTTAAGGGTTTTACCTCCTTATTCAAGCTCTTGAATTCTCTTCTCTTAATGTCAAAATGTTCTTTAGCATCTTCTAGCATGTCAAACAATTCATCTTTGGTAGGCTCATCATCATCACTATCACTATCATTTTCATTTTCATGTTCATTTTCATCATTATGTTCTTCATCACTTTCATCATCACAAGATTGTACCTTAGTGGCCTTAGCCATGAAGCATGATGAAGATTCGAAGAGAGAAGGCTTCTCATTGATAGCAATGCTTGCAAGAACCTTCTTCTTGGTGGTCTTGACATCATCACTATCATCATCATCATCACTTGATGAAGCATCGCTATCCCAAGTGACTATATATGAACCACCTTTCTTCTTCTTGAAGGCCATCTTTTCCTTCTTTTCTTTCTTTTCCTTCTTGTCCTTCTTCTTGTTCTTCTTGTTGTCATCATCATTGTCGCTATTGTATGGACATTGAGCAACAAGATGATCTTTGCTTCCACACTTGAAGCACCTTCTTGACTCTTCTTTGTTCTTGGATGATGACTTCTTTCTTCTAGCACGGTAGCCCTTCTTCACCATGAACTTGCCAAATCTCTTGATAAATAGAGTCATCTTCTCATCATCATCATCATCCCATGATTCATCTTCTTCACTTGATGTTTCTTGCTTAGCTTTGCCCTTGGATGATGTGGCCTTGAATGCCATGCTCTTCTTCTTCTCATCCTTCTTCTCATCTTTCTTCTTCTTTTCTTCCTTCTCATCTTCATCTCTATATGTATCATCGGTCATGATGTCTCCCAACACTTGGTTTGGTGTCATGGTGTCCAAACCACTCCTCACTAGAATTGTGACCAATGTGCCAAATCTTGAAGGTAAGCATCTCAAGAACTTGTGGGAGAAGTCCTTGTCCTTCACCTCTTCTCCAAGTGCTTTGAGATCATTGATAAGCACTTGAAGCCTACAAAACATCTCCGGCACACTCTCATCCTCCTTTATCTTGAAGCTTGCAAACTTCTCTTTGAGGATGTATGCCTTTGCACCCTTCACGGCTTGAGTGCCCTCAAATGATTCTTCCAATTTCTTCCAAGCCTCATGAGCCATCTCAATATTCTTGATTTGCTCAAATGTTCTTTCATCAATTGCATCATGAATAGCACTTAGAGCAATGTCATTGTTTTGGAGAAGCACTTCTTCGGCGGCGGTGGGATTCTCCGGATCACCAATCTCAATTTTGGTTTCAACTACCTTCCACACTTTTCTATTGATTGACTTGATGTGTGTGGTCATCTTTGACTTCCAATAAGGATAATTTATGCCATCAAATTGGGGTGGCTTCTTGGTGTTGTTGATTTGAGCCATTTTTACACCGAAGGTTGTTAAGCCTCAAATCACGGTGACCTCGGCTTTGATACCACTTGAAAGGTCCTAATGGCTAGAGGGGGGTGAATAGCCTAATAAAAATTTCTATAACAACACTTAACAAAATGGTTAGACAATTATGAGGTGAAGCAAGTGTTGCGCTAGCCTACTCAAAATGCAAGCCACCTACCACAATTTTAGTTTAGATAGTATCTATTCACACAATAGCTATGACACTACCCTATGTTAGTGTGCTCTCAAAGGCTAACTAAAGAGCCACTCCAACCAAGCAAGCAAGCTCTCACAACTAGCTACACTAAAGAGCTTGACAACTAGTTTGTGGTAATGTAAAGAGAGTGATCAAGAAGGTTATACCACCGTGTAGATGAAGGAACCAATCAATCATAAGGATGAATAACAATGAAGACCAATCACCTCAGAATCAATGATGAACACAATGTTTTTTTACCGAGGTTCACTTGCTTGCCGGCAAGCTAGTCCTCGTTGTGGTGATTCACTCACTTAGAGGTTCATGCGCTAATTGGCTTCATATGCCAAACCCTCAATAGGGTGCCGCACAACCAACACAAGAAGAAGATCACACAAGCCACGAGTAATCCACTAGAGTACCTTTTGGCTCTCCACTAGGGAAAGGTCAAGAACCCCTCACAATCACCACGATTGGAGCCAGAGATAATCACCAACCTCTGCTCGATGATCCTCGCTGCTCCAAGCCATCTAGGTGGCGACAACCACCAAGAGTAACAAGTGAATCCCATGGCGAAACATGAACACCAAGTGCCTCTAGATGCAATCACTCAAGCAATGCACTTGGATTCTCTCCCAATCTCACAAAGATGATGAATCAATGATGGAGATGAGTGGGAGGGCTTTGGCTAAGCTTATAAGGTTGCTATGTCAATGCAAAATGGCCAAAGGTGTGAGCTTCAACTGGCCATGGGGCTTAAATAGAAGCCCCCACAAAATAGAGCCGTTGTACCCCTTCACTAGGCACAACGTGGGGTGATCGGACGCTTCGGTCTGATCGACCGGACGCTGGCTCTTAGCGTCTGGTCACGTGATTCATGCCACGTGTCCCCTGCTTCAAATACTATTCATCAGATTTCAACAGTCATCTGCTAACTGAACACAGCACACAAACTGACCGGATGCTCAGCTTCCAGCATCCGGTTGTTTCCAGTAAGGTTCTAGAAATGACTTTCTTTGATCGGACGCGTCCGGTCATGCTTGACCGGACCCTTCCAGTGTCCGGTCACTCAGTGACATTTCTCTGTGCTGCCCGACAATAGGACCAGACCTTGGACCTTAGCGTCCGGTCAGTCCAAGACCCAGTGTCCAATCGTATGACCGACGCCAGCGTCTTTGCTGCCACACTTGACTGGACGCACCAGTCCCTCTGAGACCAGCATCCGGTCACTTAGTGACCAGCAAGACTAACTCCTTTTCACCTCTAACTTCATCACCCTTACTCAAATGTGTCAACCACCAAGTGTATCACCTTGTGCACATGTGTTAGCATATTTTCACAAACATTTTCAAGGGTGTTAACATTCCACTAGATCCTAAATGCATATGCAATGAGTTAGAGCATCTAGTGACACTTTGATAACCACATTCCGATACGAGTTTCACCCCTCTTAATAGTATGGTTATCAAACCTAAATGTGATCACACTCTCTAAGTGTCTTGATCACCAAAACAAAATAGCTCATATGGTTTATACCTTTACCTTGAGCTTTTTGTTTTTCTCTTTCTTCTTTCCAAGTCCAAGCACTTGATCATCATCATGGCATCATCATCATCATCATGCTATGATCTTCATTTTCTTCACCACTTGGAATGTGCTACCTATCTCATGATCACTTGATAAACTAGGTTAGCACTTAGGGTTTCATCAATTCACCAAAACTGAACTAGAGCTTTTAGTGGTAGAACAATAGAAACACATTCTAGGCACAAGGGGTGAAGTGGGCTAAGTGTAGGGTTTAATTATTGCAAAGAATTTTAGAATTAGCCCAATTCACCCCCCTCTTGGGCATCTTGATCCTTTCAATTGGTATCGGAGCCTTGTGCTCACTAAATTAGGCTTAACTGCCTAGAGAAAGATATCCCTTGGGGATGGACCTCCTCCTATCTTTGAGGGAGATGATTTTCCTTATTGGAAAATCCACATGGAGGCTTATTTAGAAGCTCTAGATGTTGGAATTCTTAGAGCCGCCTCTCAAGATTTCCCAAAACCTAAGGATCCCACACACCTTAAAGGTGATGAAGTCAATTATGAGAAATGGAATGCAAAGGCTAGAAACACCATCTTTAGAGGCCTCTGCAAAGATGTGTTTAACCATGTGCGGAACCATAAGGACGCCCATGCACTATGGTCGAACATTTGTGCGCTCCATGAGGGAACAAAGAGTGAGTGTGAGAAACTCTATCATCTAGTTATGAAAAAGCTTAATTCATTTGAGATGCTTCCTAAAGAAAGTGCTAATGAGATGTACTCACGCTTGAATATTCTTGTAGAGGAAGTCAATGGGATAGGACTTATACAAATGCAACCCTTCGATGTTGTAAGAAAGATCTTGAGTGTCCTCCCCATTGACAAATATGGGTATATTGTGACTATGCTTCATCAAGGTGATCTTTCCACCGCTACACCAACTCAAATATTAGGAAAGATCAATGCACATGAGATGTATATGCACATCACACCATAAGATGGCTCTTCTTCCACCAAGAAGAAAGACTTAGCATTCAAGGCTAGCCAAGAGAACAAGGGCAAAGCAAGAGTTGAATATGAGAGCTCAAGTGATGATGAAATTGATGATGCAAGTCTTGCTCTCATGGTGAGAAGAACCACCAAGATGCTTAAGAAGCTCAACAAGAATGGTGTCAAGTTTGACGGCAAAAAGAAGTTCTTCACTAGTAATAGAAGGAAGCCAATCTCTGAGATAGATTGCTATAATTGTGAAGAACTTGGTCATCTAGCTCATCAATTCCCCAAGCCCAAAAAACACAAGTACAAGAAGAAGTACAAGGGCAAGAAAGATGACTCAAGTGATGAAGATAATGATAAGAAGAAGAAAAACAAGCCATACAAGAAGAAGGATGGCAATAAGAAGGATTTCCACAAGAAGAAGAAGAATGGCAAGGCATACATCATCGGTGATTGGCTTACGGATATTGATTCATCAAGTTGCTCATCCGATGATGATAGTGAGAACGAGAAGGTGGCCGCTATTGTGATTGACTCTTCACTATCTTCACCGACACCATCACCATCATCCTCTACACACCTATGCCTTATGGCCAAGGGTGAACGAAAGGTACAAAGCAATGATGATAGTAGTGGTGATGATTATGCTAGCAATGATGATAGTGATAGTGATGATGAATTTGAATCACCTTCATATGATGAACGAAAGGTACAAAATGATGATGATAATGCTAGCAATGATGATAGTGATGAAGAATTTGAATCACCTTCTTATGATGATCTTGTCAAGTTGCTAAATCAATACAATAAGATCATTAGAAAGACAAGAGCTAAGAATGAAAAGCTAGAACTTGAGAATGACTCACTCTTAGCTAAATGTGACATAGCCAAAAAAGCTAGTGTTGAGCTTAGGGAAGAAAACAAAATTATGTCATCCAAACTCAAGGTGCTCAAATCATCTAACAAGGAGCTTAAAGAATAACATGATAAACTTGAGGGGATACATAATGAGCTCACTATTAGCTACAATATGCTAAAAGAAGAGTCTACCAACCTCAAGGTTAATCATGATAATCTTGTTATCTCTCATGAATTTTTATCCAATGAGCCACATGATGCTACTAACCATGTTGTTAAGATTGATATAGCTACATCATGTGATGATTTGATTGTTGAGAGCATTGAGCAAGGTTCTAGTAGCAAAGGCAAGCAAGTGGTTGAGTCCAACAACTATGATGAGTATGTCAAGATCAAGAATGAGAATGAGAAGCTCAAAAAAGATCTTGAAAAGCTATCAACCACCAACACCATCGTGATAGAGAACCTTGACCATGATAGTGATCTAGCTCTTGAGAATGAGATGCTCAAAGAAGAGAACAAGAGACTAAAGATGGAGAAAAATCATGATGAACTCAAAGAAGAGAACAAGAAGCTCAAGTTAGAAAAATAACATCTCAAGACCGGCTTGAGCAAGTTTACAAGAGGTCAACATCTTCAAAGTGAGCTACTCATCAATACCATGATGAAGATGGATAGAAGTGGCATTGGGTACTTGGCACATCAAGAGAAGAAGGCTCAAGCTCAACACCAACAACAACACAAGTCAAAGCCAAAGCCAAAGAGGTATTTTGAGTGTGGACAAGAAGGTCCTTTGCCTATGAGTGTCAAACTCCACCACCACAACCCTTGCCCAAGCATGCTAGACCCATTGCTTTCAATGCTCATTACATGCTTAGAAAGGACTCTAGTGGAAAAATGAAAGTCATATTCTTAGGACCTCCCAACAAAATAGGCCTAAAAAAATTTGGGTTGCAAAGGAACTTGTTGAAAAAGTCAAGGGCCCTCAACAAGTTTGGGTCCCTAAACAAGCTTGATCTCTTGTGTGTAGGTGAACTACATGACCGGTGGAAGTCATTGGGTAATTGATAGGGGTTGCACTCGACATATGACCGGTGATCCTCGTATGTTCACCCGACTAGATGAAGAAGTAGATGGCCAAGAAAGGATAACATTTGGTGATAATTCAAAGGGCAAAGTCTAAGGATTGGGCAAAATGGCAATATCAAATGATCATTCAATTTTAAATGTGCTATATGTCACTTTATTGAGCTTCAACTTGCTATCTGTTGGTCAATTGTGTGATCTTGGTTTTCAATGCTTGTTCACCGAGAAGAAAGTGGTTGTATCTAAGAAAGATGATGATCAAGTTATATTCAAGGGATTTAGATATAACAACCTATATCTAGTGGATTTCACCTTCGAAGATGCTAACTTGAAGACATGCCTATTCACCAAAACATTACTTGAGTGGCTATGGCATAGAAGACTTGCTTATGTTGGGATGAGCTCACTCAAGAAGCTTATGAAGAATGAATTGGTGAGGTGGTTGAAGGATGTGAAATTTGAGAAGGACAAGCATTGTAATGCATGTGAAGTTGACAAATAAGTTGCAAACACTCATCCTACAAAAGCTTACATGTCAACAATAAGAGTTCTAGAGGTCCTTCATATGGATCTATTTGGACCAACAACCTACAAGAGCTTAGGAGGAAATCTCTATTGTCTTGTGATTGCTGATGACTACTCTAGATATACATGGGTATTCTTCCTTCATGACAAGACTGAAGTTGCATCATGTTTCAAGAAGTTTGCCAAGAGAGTACAAAATGAGTTTGAAGTGAAGCTCAAGAAGATAAGGAGTGATAATGGAAAAGAGTTTGACAACACAAACATAGAAGCTTATTGTGATGAAGTTGGAATCAAGCATGGGGTCTCTGCAACATACACTCCTCAACAAAATAGTGTAGTAGAGAGAAAGAATCGGACACTTATCACACTTGCAAGAACAATGCTTGATGAGTACAATACACCCGAAGCTCTATGGGTGGAAGCTATCAACACCGCATGTTATGCATCCAACTGCCTATTCCTTCAAAAGTTTCTTGGAAAGACACCTTATGAGTTGCTCAATGAGAAGAAGCCGGACGTCTCATTCTTCCGGGTATTTGGTTGCAAATGCTACATCTACAAGTTTCAAAGACGTTGTGATATTGGCTTTCTTGTTGGTTATTCATCAAAGTCCAAAGCATATCAAGTATTTAATCATGCCACTGGTTTGGTTGAAGAAACATATGATGTGAAATTTGATGAATCTAATGGCTCCCAAGGAGCACATGAGAATCTTGATGATGTAGGTGATAAACCATTGAGGGTGGCTATGAAGAACATTCTTGTTAGAGACATCAAGCCTAAAGATGATGTACAAGTGATTGATCCACCTTCTTCATCAAATGTTCCACAAGATGGTGATAAAGATGGGAGAGTATAAAATGAAGATACTCATGCCTCTCATGATCAAATGGTAGCGCAAGCTCAAGATATTGATGCTCCACAACCTCCCCCTCAAGTGGTTGATAGAAGAAATTCACCTCTACTACAAGCTCATCCATAAGATCTCATCATAGGGAGTCCTTCAAAGGGTGTAATGACTCGCTCTCAAAAACTTGCTTCATTTATTGAACATCACTCTTTTGTCTCTTGCGTTGAACCTAAGAATGGAAAAGAAGCTCTTCAAGATTCGGATTGGATAAATGCCATGCATGAAGAGTTGAACAACTTCACTTGCAATGAAGTTTGGACTCTTGAAGAGCGACCACAAGGTGCAAGAGTCAATGGAACAAAGTGGGTGTTCCGCAATAAGCAAGAGATCAAAGCGTTGTAGTGAGGAACAAGGCAATACTAGTAGCAAAGGGGTTCTCTCAAGTTAAAGGGTTGGATTTTGGAGAGGCCTTTGCACCGGTTGTAAGACTTGAAGCCATTCATATCCTCCTTGCATATGCATCGCATCATGAAATGAAACTATATTAAATGGATGTTAAAAGTGCATTTTTAAATGGCTTCATAAATGAACTAGTCTATGTTGATCAACCTCCCGGGTTTGAAGACCCTAGATATCCTAATCATGTTTATAGGTTGTCCAAGGCGCTATATGGGCTTAAGCAAGCCCTAAGAGCTTGGTATGAATACCTTTGGGATTTCCTCATTGAGAAGGGCTTCACCATTGGAAAGGTCGACACCACACTATTCACCAAGAAGCTTGATGGAGAAATCTTCATTTGTCAAGTATATGTTGATGATATCATCTTTGGATCATCAAATGAAGATTATTGCAAAGAGTTTGGTGAATTGATGTCGAAGGAGTTTGAGATGTCAATTATTGGAGAGCTTACATTCTTTCTTGGTTTTCAAGTCAAGCAAATGAGAGAAGAGATTTTCATCTCTTAAGAGAAATATACCAATGATCTTCTCAAGAGGTTCAATATGGATGAATGTAAGCCAATCAAGACACCAATGCCATCTAATAGACATCTCAACCTAGATGAGGGAGGTAAAACGGTTGATCATACTCTCTACCGTCTATGATTGGTAGCTTGTTATATTTGGCCGCATCTAGACCTGACATCATATTTAGTGTGTGTATGTGTGCTAGATTTCAAGCTAATCCTAAGGAAGCTCATTTGATTGACGTTAAAAGAATCCTTATGTACCTTAAGCACACACCAAGCATTGATCTTTGGTATCCTAAAGGAGCTAGATTTCAACTAGTTGGCTATTCTGATTCGGATTATGCTAGTTGTAAAATTGATAGAAAAAGCACTTCCAGAGGGTGCCATTTGCTTGGTAGATCACTAGTGTCTTGGTCCTCTAAGAAGCAAAATAGTGTGGCTTTGTCCACCGCTGAAGCGGAATACATTGCCATGGATGCTTGTTGTTTACAAATACTTTACATGAAGCAAACTTTGCTAGACTATGGTGTAGTTCTAGAAAAGTTACCTCTTTTGTGTGACAATGAGAGTGCGGTAAAGCTTGCTAATAATCTAGTTCAACACTCTTGCACTAAGCACATAGATATCCGACATCACTTTCTTAGAGATCATGTTGCTAAAAATGATATATCACTAGAAGGTGTAAGGATCGAGGATCAATTGGCGGATATCTTCACTAAACCACTAGATGATGCTACTTTTTGTCGGTTGAGAAATGAGCACAATGTGCTTGATTTTAGTAACTTCACTAGAAAATGAGCTTGTGTTGTCCCTTGTATTGCATTGTAATATACAACATGTTTAGTTTTTGGTAATGCATTTAGGGCTTGTCTAACATGGTTAAGATAACTGCCGAAAAGCATGTGAAGAAGCTTAACCTTGGATCAAACTTGACAAGCAATTAGAATTACTTTCAAGTATTGCATTGCATATGCATGTGTGTTGCTTTGTCATTTCCTTTCGATTACCCTTTTATTGCCTATTTTTCCTAAAAAGAAGTATAGCCTAAGGCAAAATATTTTGAAAAATTTGAGAGTTTAAGACAGGTCACTCACATCAGTCTCAGTTGGTGTTTATTTGGGTTTTATTGAAGTTGGGACTTGATTGAGAATAGGCAGCGTGAAGGAACATTGAAGATTCGATGAAAAAGGGCGACTGGACGCTGGACCGGACTCTGCTTCTAGTGTCCGGTCAGTTCACAGGAGGTGAACCGTTGCTGCACAGGAGTGATCGGATGCTAAAATAGTACCTATCCTACATCCGCTCAGATGGTGTCCCTACGTCTGGTCAAGTGAAGAAGACGATCTCAGGGTCCACTAGACTCTGGCTACGTCCGGTCATGGGTAACCGGACACGTCCGGTTGCGACTTGAGAGGTTTTGAACCTCTCTATTGTCGACCGGACTCTAGGTGGCAGCATCCGGTCGTTGCCACTAGTGTGTCTAGTTAGTAGAAGTCGTGTGGATCTAATACTCCTTTCCTTTTCTTATTCATCATGGGGCCCGCCATATATACCTAATCTCCGTATGCCGCTTTGACCTTGCATCTCCTAAACCCGTGCCGATTTCACCTGAGCCCTAGTCGTGCCTGCTCCACGCCTGCCTAGCACCACTGCACGCTCCGCGCACTACCCATGCTGCTCCCACACCACCATATCTCACCTACGCCATCGTGTGCCTCATGATGCCGCACGCTCCCACGCCCACATTGACCTCGCACGCCCCACACCAGCGCCGCCACCAGGGCCATCCACTGTCGAGTTTTGCCTACGCCACCAATTGCCCTAGCCATCGCATCATCTCACCCACCACACAGTCTCGCTAACCCTAACCCTAGACTTCATTGATCCCAGTGGTGCCCTATGGTTCATTCCTCTGCTGATTGGTCGTTGTTTCATCGGTTTGTCAGGTAGCAAGCCATCGCCTCTAATTTTGTATCTACTGCTTGCTTCTTAGGGTTTTGCATCTCTAGATATATATTGTGATTATTTATATATCATATCTACTCCATCTTGCAGTGAGTCAGTGTTGTTGAGGTTGTTTTTTGTAGTGGTCAGTTAACTCGAGGCCAAGCCCATGAGTACGGATCAAGGCCAAGCCTCGTGAGTGTCAGTTGGCTATTGATTCTTGTCTGTGGTAGTAGTTCTGTTCAGCTCCAGCACTAGCATGAGTCAAGAATGTTAGAGGTGGTCCAGGAGATGAGGATCCGAGGCCTCTGCCTCGCTTGACTGCTTAGGAGAAAGGCAAGGCAAAAAAGACCACAACAAAGAAGTGGAAGCTTATTGATGTGGAGGCTAAGAGAGCAGCAGCAGTGGTAGCCGCTGCTGAGCGAGAAGAGAGAGGTGGAGCTAGGAATGGTGTCCATATTGTAGATCAGCTATCACTAGCTTAGAGGGCCACCGTTGAGAGGGTTGAGAGTCTTCATGGTAGTCTAGTTTGGACTGTCATGCTTGGAGGATGGTGTGTTGCTTTACAAGAGAGTCAGCCTCAGGGGAAGACCATTGAGTAGTAGACACAGATAGTAGAGCAGTCAGAGGATACTTAGTAGGCAGAGTAGATTGAGCAGACAGAGTAGGTAGCACAGCCATAGCTTTGATGCTCTGGTCGTACACGTACTTAGGTGTCATCGAGGCCGAAGACATAGAGGAGGGGTTCTCGCCTGCCTCCCAGACCACAAGGTCTGCCTCCGGTGACTCACCTTGACCTAAGGGTAGCCATAGCTAAGCAGGTGCAACAGCTCCATTTCATGTAGTTTGAGGACTAGTTTTCACCGAGGTGGGATGAGCATGCTTCATAGCACTTCTATACACCACTACAGGAGGATTTCTATAATGCTTATTTGAACAGTGGAGTTGCATTCAGATCTCAGAGAGTTTGCTCCATTGAGTCACTTGTTGCAGTAGGAGGTGAGCAGATTCATCCCCATCTATCTTATCTATCAGGGTTGACAGACCTTCTTGGATGGAATGGCCGCTATGCTCCATCATGGGTCCATGAGTTCTACTCTTCACTTTGGATTGACCCGAGGCATAGATTCATACACTTTGCATTCAGAGGTCGTGACTATAGGCTACAGAGCTCAAGGGTCAGAGAGATTCTTAGGATTCTAGAGTCACCCATTCACCTTCATGAGGTTTGCTATTGTCAGACAGAGCCTCCTAGACACCCTCACGGAAGGCTTGTGCCACCCACAGATCTGATCCGACCATGCTTCATAGAGCTATTTGATGAGGGGTCGAGCAGGACACCACGGGACCTTACTCCTATAGCTTGGCTTCTTTATGCTATCATGAGGAGGACTCTACTCCCGAGGATGAGCTACCATGAGGGTCTGACTTGCATTCAGTTGTGGTTAGTGAACTCTCTGGTGTAGCAGACCGTATTTGATATTTGGGATGTCATTCTTTTCAGAGATCGAGGACACACTTGCTAAGGGTTTCCGAGGTCATCGATAGCTGCCTTATGCTCACTAGATTACCTTCTTGATTAGAAAGGCAGTTACATAGAAGTCCCTAGAGATGATGGCTGAGTACATAGGTGCTACTACAGAGTTCCCTCCTTATAACATGACTCAGATGCTCCGCCATAGTACTACAAGGACACCTTGCCAGCTGAGTCAATGCCCAGACGTCCCGAAGACAGTGGCCTAGCAGGATGAGATCATCAGGGGCATTGTAGTGATAGAGGAGGAGCAGCTAGATGCTCAATAGGAGGGTGTGGTCGAGAGCGACCCTAGTGATAGCTCATATGATGATTATCAGCCTATTCTTTAGATGCCTCCTCAACCACAGGATAGAGAGGCCAGTGGCTCTAGCTCTGCTCCATAGCCACCGCAGACAGATCTAGCTCTTCTTGTAGTACTTGAGCAGATGAGGTAGGACCAGGCACGCTAGGCATAGGAGATAGCAGCTGCACTTGCATAAGTTCAAGTTCAATAGGAAGAGTTCCAGAGGTAGAAAAAGCCATGCAGTAGTAGTAGCTCATGATGTAGCAACAGTTACTTGGGTTCATGCAGCATGTTTTCTATGCTATTGGGGCCACTGCTCCATAGACTACACCTTAGATAGGCTAGCCTACCACCACTTCAGTGACTCCAGCTATATAGCCTAGTGGGCTTCAGAGTCAAGGACAACCAGCTACTCAGTTTGCTTCACCTACAGAGCAGGTGTCCTAGTGGTTTGCTTCGCCAGTGACAGCCCAGGGTCCTCACTTCACTCCCATTGTTATGGGCTTCACTCCGCCTTAGAGCTCCTTAGTGCTAGTGATTGACACCCCTATATCTAGGAGTCTTGGTGCAACATTCAGTGAGCTTACAGGGCAGCCTACACTGCCAGAGTTGCGAGTCCCTATGCCTACCATAGTTGCTCCAGTTACTGGGATTGTAGAGACGCTCCCATCATTTGTTGCATCATCAGAGCCACCACCTACAGTGATACCTCCAGAGTCACAGGCCACGCCAGTCCTAGAGTAGACCCAGACCACTTTAGCTTCACTTCTAGTGATAGAGGGTCAGACTGCTCAGAGCTCAGGGTCAGAGGATGATGCTACATAGTTCTAAATTTCTCACTGCACCTTAGCGCCCAACTCATCTGCTCCTGTCCCACCGTCTGACCCTTAGGTTTTGGTACTTGATGCCAAAGGGGGAGAGGGATCGAGTATGTTAGATCTAGGGGGAGCATTATATCTAGGGGGAGCATATGATTTATTTCTTTTGGCTCTTTACGTGTGATACATTATGCATTCACATTTACTTTCATGCATTGAATACATATGTGTGATTGTGATACTTATGTGACATGTGTGCTCTTTACTTTGATTTATATATATGTCATGTCACTTCATTATGCTCATTTGCTTTGCTTCCGATTCAAATGAGCTTTATTTCTTGTACTCATGCTTATTTCATATCTATTGAGTACACCATGTTGGTTGGGTCATATAAGCATGTCTAACTCCTTTGCTCTTATTGTGAAAAGCTTATATGAACCAAGCATGTTGAAAACCTCATCTCTTTTACATACTCGAGGTTATATTGTCATCAATCACAAAAAAGGGGAGATTGAAAGCATCTAGGCCCCTAGCACTTGGCAGCTTCGGAATAGCCCTAAGATCAATTGGAGCAAACTTCATTCACATATGATTTCGAGTTGGAAGTGAATGGAGGGTCAAATGACTGACTGGACACTAGTCTGGTTGTGACCGGACGCTGAAGGGTGAGTCCCATTAGTTCATTTGATCAACTGGAGCCATCTGGTTGCGACCGGACGCTGAGTGAAAAGTGATCGAACGCTGGGTGCCAGAGTCTGGTTAACTCCGGAGAGCTTCTAGAGAGGGATATTTCTGATCGAACGCATTCAGTCAGTGCTGACTGGACACTGGTTAGGATCTGGTAACTGACCGGACGCTGAACAACAAAGTGACCAAACTCTAGGTGCCAGCGTCCGGTCAACATTAGTAAGGTTCCAGAGAGTAGTTTTCATGATCGAACGTGTGCGGTCAGTGCTAACCGGACGCAAGTCAGAGTCCGATCAGAATTTAATGGCTCTTTCTGATACAGTAGTGGGGATAACTGACTAGAGTGTCCATTCACCCTAACTAGAGCATCCGGTCACTCCGTTGAGTGATGACTCAGCCTCTAAACATTATGTTTTGAATGAGAGAGTATAAATACTTACTCCACTCATCCAAAGGGGGTCTCTTGCCCATTTGTTCAGCTGAGAAACACCCTTGAGAGTGCAAAGGAGAGCAAGAGCCTAGTGAGGTGTTTGAGATTTGAGAATCCAAGATTAAGGCCTCATTAGTGCAAGGAGAGTAGCAAGTGTGCATCCACCCTTCTCATTAGGCTTGTCGTGGTCAAGTGAGAGTTTGTGCTTGTTACTCTTGGTGATCGCCATCACCTAGATGGCTTGGTGGTGATTGGGAGTTTGGTGATCATCCGACAGAGCTTGTGGATGACCCAACTCAAGTTGTGTGCAGTTGTGGGTGATTCACCACGACGGAGTGTCGAAGAATCAGCCCGTAGAGAGTACTTGATCCTTGCACAGATCAAGGGGGAGCTACACCCTTGCGTGGGTGCTCCAACAAGGACTAGTTGGGAGTGGCGACTCTCCGATACCTCAGCAAAACATCACCGCGTTCCTTCTCCTCTCTTTACTTTAAGCATTTACATTTGAGCAATTCAATTCTTATCTTTACATTCTTAGAATTGCCATGCTAGAATAGGATTGGAACCTAAGGTGTAAAACTTTTGTGTGGTAGAACAATAGGAACACATTCAGGCACAAGGGGTGAAGTGGGCTAAGTGTAGGGTTTAATTATTACAAAGAATTTTAGAATTAGCCCAATTGACCCCCCCTCTTGGGCATCTTGATCCTTTCACCACTGATCTATCTAGAAAAGTGTATTTGCACCATCTCCAATTATATAATTCACTGCTATTGAGAAGAAGGCTCTCACTTGCTCAGGCACAGGGAAGGGGAGAGCAGCCCAAGGACGATGAGGCTCTGTTTTCTACAGCCAAACCCATCTCATGTGCAGAGACCAGCCAAGAGATTTAAGATCTGAAATTCCCAGGCCTCCAAGTTCTGGTGGCCGATAAACTTTGACCCAAGCACAAGACAATGTCTACCTTTTGCATCTTTATGGCCTCTCCAAAGAAAGTCACGCCGAATTTTATCCACCGCTTTGATAACCCCGAAACTTCTGATAAAACTCAGCTAGGAAACCATCTGGGCTAGGTTCTTTGTTAAGTTCCATGTCAAAAATAGCATATCGAATCTCATCTGTAAATGGGGAAGTTAGGCATCCATTCTGTTCTGGTGTTGTGGTATATCAACAATCCTAGAGCTATCTAGGGCAAACAAAGATTCCTCTAGTGGCCTAAATTGCTCCTTATAAAACTTGGGAACATACTGTAACACCCTAGGTGTTAAGCATGCATTTGGCATTAGCATTGCATGAGCACAAGCATCATTGATCATTCATGAACATGAGCATCTCAGATTTTATCCCTATGATTGCTTACATCACATGTGTTTGTTACTAAATGCTTTACATATGCTAGGGTTTGCATGTGACCAATGTATAAAATGTTTGTGGGACCCTAGGAGTACCTTTAACATGTTTAGAATGTCATTTGGAACAACTTTGGTATTCATGACTTGGACCCAATTGGCCTCTAAGTCATGGTTATAGTGTAAGTTATCATTTTCAAGTTGCATAATTGACCTAAGTTGAACTATATCACAGAGTGTTTGCATTGTAGTGCACCCTTAAGCAAAGTTGTAGTACTTGACTTGAGTAACAACTTTTATTTTTGGGTCAAGACCTAATTCGGTGCATAGCATGCTAAAAAATAGTCCAAAAGTAGCAATAGAATTACTATTTTTGACTTTGAAATTTTTCTAAGTCTTGAGCTGGTTTACCATTTCAATGAACCTGTGTTTGATGCACTATAGTTTGTAAACCAGGCTAATCTAGACTGAACTCATTTAATGAAAGTTGTAGATCTTGTGTAGCTTTACAATTCTTGTTAAAGAAGTTTTTGCATAGGACGAATGGTTTAGGAGCAACGATCGTGTGAAATCGCTCTGTCAGTCATGTTCATCAGGGCTTGATGCCATTTCAATGTCGGTGTTAGTGGTCAACCGGGGGTAGGCTAGGTGTGCCGTGTGGAGGCCATATGCTGGTGCTAGCCTGGCTAGTCAGGCTAGTGTCAAGGGATAAGGAGCGCTCCTCTGCTGCTCACTCCATTTCACCCTCACACCCTGCCTCTCTCGCCCACGCCAGAGCAAAGCGGAGCACCATACCACCGTGCCATTATTGTTGCTCCATCGTGGCCGCTCGATCTAGCTTGCCAGCAGCTTCACCATCATCACCTCTTCCACCCTAACCCACTAGCCCCACTTGGAGATCTAGGGTAAGGGCGCATTTCACTTTGCCGCCACCATGCCATCACTAGAGCGCCGCCGCACGCTCGGCTCACCATAGCCATGCCATTCCACCTCACCTCCTATCCTCCTCTTCTCTGGTCTATAGCCACTTTGTGGTCCATATGCTTAGGTAGGAACTAGGTTAGATGTTACTGCGTAGTCATGCGGGAACACACCGCCACTCCTACCATGGCCGCCATGGCCGTGAGCTTGAGCTCACCGCGACCAGCTGTCTCGGGGTCACTCCAGTCCCTGCTCTTAGTTGTCTCTACATGGCCTTGTGACCTAGATCTAGTAGGCAAGACGGAGACTCCTCTCTGACCACCGGCTAGCCAAAATGGAGAGCCCTACCATAGCGCACCGTGCACCGCCGCTTAGCCATGCATGCGACCAAGCTTTTCCACTACGTCACCATGGCCTAATCCTCGTCGTAGTGCTACGCTAGGCCACCAGGATGGAGGCACTGTCCTCACCGACACATGCCATGGTTGGAGATGGCTGGCGCACCACTGCATAGCTCTGCTGTGCCACCATCGCCACCAGCGAGGGTGCTCTAGTGCACCACCGGTCCATCGAAGGGTACCACTAGGTGTGGGAGATCACGGGGAACACGTTGGTGCCACTATAGTCACCGGTGATCTCACCATCGATGAGATAACGCTAGTCAGAGCACCTCCTCTGCTCTGGTATCGCTAACACGTGGGTCCTACTGACCAGCGGGCCGCATCTATCAGTCTGTGTAGTGATTGATTTCTTATTTGTTTTCATAGATTTGAATGCATGTTTCAAAAATTCATATCTAGAGCTAGGAGTGTTCAAATGGGGTGAACCAAATTTGGTTAGATTCATCATGAAGTGTAGTATTTGATAAAAATATGCAATGCACTGTTTCTAGTATTTCTTTGGGAGATTAAAATGGAGCTAGTTGAATGCTTTTTAAATGGTTTCTATATTAAAAAATGCATAACCTGAGCTTGGTATTTGCAAAAATTGTGATTCAAATTTTGTTGAGTTTGTATTGACATGTTCTAGCTAGGAAAAATACTAAACTTGTAGTAAACTTGATTGGAGTAGGGTCTTTCTATTTTTCTTTTAATAAATGGTTTTTCTGAGGAAATTCATAAGGATAAAAATAAGTAACATATTGCCATGCAATATTTTTAAAGTGTTAATGGGTTTTAGGGAAGCTAAGAAAAATATGAAATCTGTTTCTTGACACTTTTCAGTAGGCTAAACTATTTTTGCTAAAATAAACCTAAGCAACTTGTCATTTTTGTATAGAGGGCTATACTTATCCAATTGGCATGAAATTTGCACAGTAGACTTTTGGAGTCATATGTATGCTACTATAATTTTCTCTGAATTTATGGAGCACTAGAAATATTTATCTCATAAATCACCTTATTATATAAAGAAATTAATAAAGTTATCTAAATACATTAGTTTGGCATAAACATAATGTTTTCTGTAGTCCTTGTGATTTATATGATCTGTTGATAATGGTAGTTATGCTTGAAGTTGATTGGTTATAAGTAGCTACTTAATTATTGCTTTATAATTCCGCCAGATGGCTACAGGAGTAGTTTCTATTGTATTGATAAATTCATGATGATAATTACATTTCCTATGAAACTTGTTATTAACAAAGTTATAGATAATTTACTTATATTACTTGTGTCAAATTTTCATGGTATTAGACTAAATGTTTTGAGAGTTATAGCTATTAGAAGTCTACTGTCAGAATTTGCTTGTCTACTGGACAGATCTGGATGATTGAATTGTTTAACCTAGATAGCTATTAAATTGTCTTGCGATGACTAAATGAAAGTTGTAGGCAATTTTATGAGCTTTCCAAAAAATTTCCTAGATCACAACAATTGGTTCAGTAAAACTCTAGTTATGTTCTAAACTTGTAGCTGCTGTGTTGTGGTCCAGAAATAGACTTAGTGTGGATTCTTGAAAATTTTAAAGAGATATGCACCTACTCAGTAAATAAGAATTCAACTTGGTTATCATATAAGTAACTTGATATAATCATCAGCATATAATCATTCATGTTCTCATGTCATATCATTCACAATCCTTCTTATGCATCCATGATACTTACTTTATGCATATGCATGCAATAGGTGAAGTGAAAGAAATCACATTGGTGGAACTCAAAGCCGATCCACAATAGGAGAACCAGAAAGCTTAGCACCAAGAAGCTCTAGGCAAAGGCGATCCTAAAGTTGATCATCTCTAAGAGTGCCCTGACCACTAGCCGGCCATGTTTGTGAAAGGCAAGCCCTAGAGCATTCTAACATCCTATATGTTATAATACCAACTTGAGTCCTTTTTGTGTTAATGCATTAAGTACTAGGAGTTGATTGGAACCACTTGCTGCATATACTTTCCTTATCCAGAAATATCTATCTTGAATCCTATGTAGGTCCAAGATCGACCTTTATGCTTAGCCATGCTTAGATCGATAGAAGTTGGGTAATTTCCTATCACCTGCGAGCTATAGGTGATGACTTGATCACGATTGGCTATATTATGCTATTTATGTACTAACACTAGGGGTTTTACTTTCGTCATCCATACAGCGTGCTATTGTATGGATGCCACTCACTTGAGTGGTAATATATGGATCAAATGCCTCTACGCCAGGTAATAAGGTAAGTTGATGAGTGGTATGACCACAAGAAGTGAGCGTGCAGTCAGGGAGAGCTAGCTGTGATACAGTTGTATATGCATGCTTGTATGTGTGTATGGTGCGTATTTAATTGTGGGTAGTGTAATTGATCATCGGGTAGCTTTGATACAAAAGTATATATATGGGATACATATATGGAAGTATTTAGTTTACTGCTTTCTTATATACCTTGCTATCCTTGATATTCAACTTAGAGCCTAGATTTACCTTTCTATACATATAACTGTTGGGTTGGGTTGAAATAAATCTTCTGCAGGTACATTAACAACAAAATGTGTAACTCATTTAGTTATGATTATATTGAGAGAATGTATGTATGCCACCACGTATGTCATTAGGATTTATTTTTTAAAGTTTGTGAGGACATATAGAATGAGCATACATCAAGATACATCATTCATTCATATCATTGCATTGTTCCTCCCCCTTGCAAGATCTTATTGTTAAGTAACTCTTTTCTATAATCATGTTGTCTCACTAAATTGTAACATTTTGCTATAGATGGCAGCCCTAGGAGCCCCTATTGTAAGCGACACCTTTTTGGCACTGTTTGGGACTCCCACCTTACTGTGGAGGGTACTACACTCTATCAGGTATGCTGAACCGCCTCGCTACTTTTGGAGCGAAGTGGTAACTGAGGGACAACGGTGGTGCGACATGCAGGTCACTATCCCCACCCATGTGGACAACCCTTAGTGGCAAGGATGGAGTATCGAGTCAGATGGATAGACCCCTTGGGAGGGTGCCCAAGTGGCCGCTTTTGAAGTTCTAAATGAAATCTGTCAGGAATTCAGTGATGAGCTTGTTAATGGGCGCGTTGGATCTTTCCCTCGGATGGATGCATCACAGACTGCTTGGACCTAGCCAGGTGGTAATGCTTTGGTAAGAGACCAGGATGAAAGAGCAGGAAGTAGTGATGCTGCCATGAGTGCCATGTATGCAGTTATGAGGATGTTTTACTCTCGCTAGGATAGCTACATCAGCTATATGCAAGAGCTCCAAAGAGCACAGGCTGCACAACATAGGATGTGAAGATGTGTGCACAGGCATCGAAGGGCAGTTAGAGCGGCTCAGAATGAGATAGGTAATTATATGACAGCCTTAGAATCTCGTTGGGGGCTGTTTATCCATGTTGCCGAAAGAGATGCAGCTAGGGCTGAGTTATAGGACGTCCTTGCTAAGAGGGTTGAGGTCATTCACCTTGCTAACACTAGGGAGGCAGCTAGGATCCGAACTATGTTCTAGGCTACTAGGTAGGCAATGGAGTTTGATCATAGAGAGTAGGAACTCATACGCTAGATTGAGGAGCTTCAGCTGGATGTTCATCGTCTCAACAACATGGTGAACCCAATTCTTCCTCCATATCCAAAGGTGGAAGAAGATCCCAATGTGTGGATTGCTGAGGATGATAGCATGGAGGTGGACACTGAGGATGAGCCTGAAGAGGAGGAGATTGAGCCTTTTGAGGATGACCACGGTGATGGTGTGTCCGACATCGATAGCGACCACCTTGAGGAGTAGCTTAGCTATAGTATCTAGCTAGATGCGATAGCTCTCTATCTTCGATCCTTATGTAATGAACTCGTAATGTAGGTTTTGATTTCATGATGTACCCTTTGATGTTATTGGAACCGTGCATGTAATATGTGTGGTGATTGCACTTTTTAATGAATTCCTAGCTGTTTTTGGTAAGAAAAATTTGGCATGTACGGAACACATTACGAGTACGATAAGTGGTCCTATTAGTGATGTTATGTTGTGGAAATGAATTATCGTGCCTCTGTGTTATTGTATGAATTTGACATTCTCTCCAGTAATTATAGTATGGCATGATTATACAATTCTTCTGCAATCTCTTAACATCATCCAATAATCACTTGTTGTTGTAATTTTGCAGATGACTCACACTCACGGAGGGGTCGGTACCAGTCATGAGGGTGATGATGATCTCCCACCACCACCATACCCCATGCTAGCGGAAATGATGGCCCAGCTCTTGGAGACCCAATGGTCTATGGGGGAAGTATTGCGTGGGCTTGCGTAGAACACCGGTCGTGGATAGGGACAGGACCAACCCTAGGGACCTGAACCAAATCAATACAGTGATTTCAAGGACTTTTTGGACACTAAACCTCCTATCTTTAAGGAGGCAAAGGAGCTATTGCAAGCCAATGAATGGCTCAATACCATTGAGCAGAAGTTTCATCTCTTAAGAGCTACAGAGCATATGAAGGTTGAATATGCCTCACATCAGTTGCATGGTCCAGCATGCATTCGGTGGACTCATTACTTGTCTACCCTCCTTGCTAATGCTTAGTTTACATGGAATGAGTTCAAGGCTGCTTTTAGGGGCATCATATTCCCCTAGGTCTTATGAGCATGAAACATACAGAGTTTATGAGGCTTACTCAAGGCAACAAAAGTCTCACTGAGTACTTGCATGCCTTCAACAACCTCTCTAGGTATGTGCCTGAGTTTGTGAATACCGATGCTAAGAAGATTGCAAGTTTCAAGAGAGGACTAGGTCCAAAGTTGATGAAGACTCTAGCAAATAACAAGAGTGAGACATACAATGAATTTGTGAGTGATGCGCTCACACAAGAGAATCATAATAATATTTATGCTGCATCCAAGAGCCGCAAGAGGGACTTTGAAGCCGGTGCATCTCAGCAGAGAGCTCTAGTGGTGGCAAGAACCCAATACCGCCCACTTGCTCCAAAATACCGGCCACCTCAGAAGAAGGCCTAGCCAAGCGAAGCAAATAAAGGGTATTGTCGAGCATACTCTATTGCTCTACCACCTAAGGGTGGTGAAGGACAAGGCAACTCGAAGGTTCCACCTAACAATCAACCATGTTTTAATTGCAACAAGACTAGTCATTGGGCGAGGGAGTGCCCTTACCCCAAGAAGAATAATACGAAGCCAGCAGCTACAAATGCATGCCCAGGGTATGTGCATTACACCACCATGGAAGAGATTCCCTCCAGCGAGGTTGTCACAGCTAGTACATTTCTTATGAACCATTACCCTACAATTGTTCTGTTTGATTCTGGGGTTTCACATTCATTCATGAGTCCAACATTTGCATCCAAGTATGATCAGAAAATATTTGTAGTAAACAAAGGTGGTTATTATATAAATGCAGCCAGGAATAACATTTCCACCAATTATATAGTTAAAGATTTACTTATCCAAATAAGTGAACAAGAGTATACTACAAATTTAGTGATATTACCGGGATTGGGTATAGATGTGATCTTGGGTATGAATTGGATGAAGAACCATGGTGTCCTTGTCGATACTTCGACTAGAACCATTATGTTGAGAGACCTAGGAATAACGATGCTTTTCTAGTACCCCTTTCTAGGGAGTTTGATCTCCAAAATGTGGCCAATGCTATCCAACCTGTGGCCCTAGCTGATATTCCTATAGTATGTGAATTTCCGAATGTCTTTCTAGATGAATTGCTGGGGTTACCACCCGATAGGGATATAGAGTTCAAGATTGAGTTAATAACAGGTACAACGTCCATCTCTCAAAGACCTTATAGAATGCCACCAAATGAGTTAGAGGAATTGATGATCCTATTGCAAGAGCTCTTAATAAAGGGTCTCATTCGCCCTAGTTCATCACCATGGGGTTGTCCAGCCATATTTGTGAAAAAGAAGGATAAGTCTTTGTGGATGTGTGTGGGCTATCGACCACTCAATGTTGTTACTATCAAGAACAAATATCCTTTGCCTTGCATTGATATCTTATTTGATCAATTGGCAAAAGCAAAATTGTTCTCTAAGATTGATTTGAGGTTAGGTTATCACCAAATCAAGATCAGGCCTGCGGACATATCTAAGATAGCTTTTTCCACTAGGTATGGCCTTTATGAGTATTTAGTCATGTCCTTTGTGTTGACCAAAGATCCTACCTATTTCATGTATTTGATGAAGTCGGTATTCATGCTCGAGCTTGATAAGTTTGTGGTCGTGTTTATCGATGATATCCTGGTCTATTTCAAGAATGCAGAAGATCACGCAGAGCACTTGAGAGTGGTGTTGTCTAGGCTGAGAGAGCATAAGTCATATGCTAAATTTAGAAAATGTGAATTCTAGTTGAGGAAAGTACCTTCCCTAGGCCATGTTTTATCTAATGATGGAATCTTGGTGGACCCATCCAAGGTGTAGGAGGTTCTTGATTGGAAAGCCCCAACCTCCGTTCATGAGGTTCGGAGTTTCCTTAGCTTAGCAGGATATTACCGTCGGTGTATTCCGAATTTCTCCAAAATTGCGAAGTCCATGACTAGGTTGCTTTAGAAGGATGAGAAATTTGTATGGACACTGGAGTGTGAGGCAGCTTTTCACACTTTATGAACATTTGCTAACTACTGCTCATGTTTTAGCACAGCCTAACATTGAGAAACCTTTTGATGTGTTTTGCGACACATCGGGTACCGGTTTGGGGTGTGTTCTAATGCAGGAAGGCCAAGTCATTGCTTATGCCTCGTGGAAATTGAGAAAGCATGAAGTCAATTATCCAACCCATGATTTAGAATTAGCGGTAGTTGTCCATACTCTTAAAATTTGGAGACATTACCTGCTTGGTAATGTTTGCCATATCTACACCGATCACAAGAGCCTCAAGTACATTTTCACACAACCTGAATTGAACATGATGCAGAGAAGATGGTTGGAATTGATCAAGGATTACAACCTAGAAGTACATTATCATCTAGGAAAAGCCAATGTGGTTGTAGACGCCTTAAGCCAGAAGTATCAGTGTAATCCTTTGTTGGAAGATGGTTTCAACTTATTGCATCAGGCAGTCTTACACAATATCACTGTTAGTTGCTCTCTTGAGTCTATGATCATTGAGCTCCAAAAGATCGATGTGGGTATATTCCATATCAAAAGCAAGATGAAAGAGGAAGAAATCAAGCATTTTTGGCTAGATGTGAGGGGTGTGCTGTGGTTTAAGGATCGGCTTGTAGTGCCACAAGATAGAGAATTGAGAAACCAAATTCTAGAGGAAGCACACTAATTTGTCCATTCACCCAGGTAGTAGTAAAATGTACCAAGACTTGAAAACACGCTTCTGGTGGACAAAAATGAAGAAAGAAATTACAGCATTTGTTGCTAGATGCGATAATTGTTGTCGGGTCAACGCCATCCAATTGAAGTCGGCTAGACTACTTCAGCCACTGTCTATCCCAAGTTGGAAATGGGATGACATCAGTATGGATTTTATAGTTGGGCTTCCAACCACTGAAAAGGGTCATGATTCCATATGGGTAATTGTTGACCGCTTGACTAAATCTGCACATTTCATCCCTGTTAAGGAAAGATATCGACCCCATCATTACTCATTACGTAGGGTTGTACATTGCCCAAATCGTACGATTGCATGGTGTGCCTAAAAGCATTGTGTTAGATCGAGGACCGTGGTTTGTTAATCATTTTTGGGAACATCTGCATAAGCAGCTAGGTACCCAATTGATCCATAGCTCTGCTTATCACCCTTAGACAGCTGGTCAGACTGAGCGAGTGAATCAGATTCTAGAGGATATGTTGAGAGCTTGTGTGATTTCTTCTATGGGTTCATGGGAGAAATGGCTACCTTTGGCTGAATTCTCCTACAACAATAGCTATCAAGAAAGCATCAAGATGGCTCCTTTTGAAGCTTTGTATGGTCGAAAGTGTAGGAGTGCTCTGAATTAGATTGAGCCTGGTGAAAGAAGGTATTATGGGATTGACTTTGTCAAAGAAGCTAAAGAACAAGTTCAAATTATTCAACAACATATTGAATCTGCTCAATCGAGATAGAAGAGTTATGCAGATAAAAGAAGAAGTCCCATTGCATTTGAAGTTGGGGATTTTGTATATCTGAAGGTGTCTTCCATGAAGAAAGTGCAAAGGTTTGGTGGGAAGCGAAAGCTTGCACCTAGATATGTAGGCACATACAAGATCATGAGACGAAGGGGACTAGTAGCCTAAAAACTCCAGCTGCCTCCAGAAATGAGAGCTATATTTAATGTTTTCTATGTCTCCCAACTCAAGAAATGTCTTCATGTGCCCGAAGAAGCTATTGAACCCGCTAGTGTCAAGATCCAGTTAGACTTAACCTATGAAGAAAGACCTATTTGAGTGCTTGAGACAATATAAAGAGTGACCCATAGCAAAGTCATTAAATTCTACAAGGTGGTATGTAATCTACCCTACCCTATAATATACCAGTTAGAATAAATCTATAGCCACACAACAAATGCCTACTCCACAGTCATGACCTATGCTACATCCACACCCATGAATGCACCCAGAAAATATAACACCATCAAAACGGGTGCACCAGATTATCTCTTAGCCATTCTCTCTCATTACTCATGCAAATCCGATGGCTCATGTTTAGTGTGTCTGCCCTCATCTCCCACACCCGCGTCAAGCCCTAGCACACCCACGCCTAGAAGTGCACGGTTCAATCCCTCACGTTGCCTTTTTCATCTAGAGCGACCATGGAAGAAAAAAACATCACGCGCCACTGCTCCTGGTTCCCAACGCGGCTAGGGTTTCCCAGCCACTACCACGCAGGATCTGACCACCGGCGGCACAGGCGTGGACGCGACGGCGACATGAAAGGGAAGCGGCGGCACGGTGCTCATTTCTCTCTCTTCTCTCCCCTAAATTTCTCCCTCTGCCTCACTATCCTCAGATGTCTCTTTATCCTCAGAAGATGTGGATCAGACCTTCTTTGGCGCCCTTGGGGGCGTCGATGCCGCCGGCGCACTTGCCGCATCGCTCTCCTATGAGGAGGCATTGCGCCTCTCGTCCAACTCTAGTAGTGTTGGGGGCATGCTCTCGGATCTCGGCCTCGATGAGCTCATCGTCTTCGTCAATGAGAACTCTATGACATCATGTCCACTAGGGAAGCGGCCGCTGCTCCTCGCGCAGATTCTCGGTGGTGGTGGTGGTGGCTCCAAGCCCTACACCGTTGTTCCGCCGGGGAGGCCTACCACGACTGCTCGAGGAGCCAACGCATAGCTCATCGACATCTCAATTCTCAGGCCGCTCAAGGATGCACGGGAAGCCAAAACTCCTGATCTCAAGGATGCCAAGAAGAAGTGGCTGCTGTTCCATACAATGGGGAGGACAAGAACGGATTCTTGAAGAAGCTAACACTAAGGTTCAAGGAGCCAGAGGACACCACACTGATCATCTTGATAAGTGAGAACCTCAAATCCTAGTTAATAGCTGCAATGTGCTTGGTCGTTCTGTGTAGATACTTCTAATTGTTCCCTAGTTGGATTCATTAACTCCTTATCACAATTTAATGAACCAATTTTGCTGCATTTCATTCAAAACAACATGCTAAGGAATAGCTATTGTGTTAATTCCTTAGGGTTGTCACTTCTGATTAGTCTATGGTGTTAAATCCTCAGCGTTGTCCATTATAGAATTTGCATATACACGGTTCCAAACCATCTACATGCGTTAAATGTAAGACTGCTTGGTATGAACTCTGTAATATATTTGGAATTTGTTTATTTCTGACTCTTATATGGGATGCCATGAGAAAACACCCCAATAGATTATAAGCAATGCTCAGAATTATTTCTAATGCATTTTTAACAATTTTGTGCAGCAGATTTGTGGAAAGCTATGACCACACTATCACCCACTGTTTTATATAAATTTATTGAGCTTTGGTTTTTTTTCTCATAATATCTGTAATTTTGTAGGCACAGGCACAAAATAGAGATTATTACAGACTGATAGGTTACCAGGAAGAAAAAGGACAACTCGAGAGCACTGAAAGTTATCTAACATAGGTCATTGCATATGTCAAACTGTATGGGGCAATGATTCAGGTGTGTGCAATTCTTTTCTTGTTGTGTGCTTGTTCTATACCTTCATCTATCTGAATTCATGAATTTTCATAAGATATAAGCCTCTATGCAGTAGACTGGCCTATTGCAGTAGGAGTGTAGGACAGAAAGGTGACTCTCCCTAACTTCATTTATAGATAGAAATCAAAGATGTACATCATCCTCAATTCTCTACCAGCTACTACAGCCACTCCCTATTCCCTTCACACTTTCCTCATGGTAGGAATCTACTTCAAGACCTCCTGTTTATGTGCCTTGTGGTTAGTTGGGGTTCTTATGCTCTTTCAGATTGCTGGTTTTGTACTTCATAGGAAATATGGATCACAGTTCATGAAAATCCTGGATGTAATAATATCACGATGCTTTTTACCAGCTTTGAAAGAACAAGGCAACAAGATGCAAGCTGAGGCTGTCAACATAGAATTATCTGAACGACAAAATCTACCTCGAGGAACCAGAAGGGCAGTACCCCAATCTGTTAGTACACTTTTGATTTGTTGGTCTCTGATAGTCTACTTTTATTGACTATGTTGTCTATCTCTAATCGTTAGCAAATATGCATATTTCCTTAGTTTTTTCCTCGATGGTAATAGTTGCAGTCCTTGAATTTGATTATTTTAGAGTATATATGTCCTACAAAGATACTGAAACTCAACTTTCATGAGAGGAAGGAGAACGCTTGGAAATATTCAGGCTCAGATGAAATTTCTGTAGTGTTTCCTGGTGTTATTTGATGACACTGACCTTCAGGTATGTGTGAAACCCTCAACTCTATCTCTATGTAACAAACTGTCAATTTGGTGCTCAGTCACCAGCGGTGGCCAGGTCTTTAGTTCAAGTTCAATGATAATAACTGATTTCTTGGATGCTTACAGAGCATTCTTAAGAAAACACTTTAAGATGTAAAATCAAGCCTATGGAAATATAAGTTTGAAGAGCAAGATGCTGGAGAGGAGGAAACCTTTTGACATATACGTATACCCTTCTAGATTTGGAATGTAAGCAAGTTTGCAGCAGAAAACTAGCTATAATAGTTCTATTCAAATTTGAATTGCAATCAATTCATACTAATGTTGTTCTAGATGTGGGCATTGGAAAGTTAGTGGATGATGTTGCCTAGAACACCAAGGTATGAGACTTATTTTGGCTATAGATACCACAATGTTAATGTCATTTGTTTGTGAATTTTTGTTTCTTTCATCAGTTCATTTATTTTTAGTTTTATGATTTATTTTTTTCTAGATGTCACCGTGGCGTGAGCACGGGCAATATACTATAGCTATTAGTTGGACAATGTTCTTTTCAATGATTTTGAAAAAAATTGTTAGCTGGTGGCTATGAATACTTTTAGGGTGACAATTCAATTTGGTATATTTTTGCTTACTAGTATAATGTAACATCCTCGGTGTTACACTGTTTAGTTTTTGCTAAAACACTACATGAGCATCATACTTATGTGTAATTGTGTGTAAATATATGAGTTATAGAGTGTAAAGCAATATACAAAACTTGAAACGTGCATTTGAAACACGAAACGCATGTTACATTTCATGTCGTGTTGTGTTACTTAGGGTTCTAAATGAATTTTTATTGGACGGAAATGCTATGGAGCACATATGTGGAACGTTAGTAAAGTTTGTAGCACAAACTTCATAGGCAACGATGAAATATGTGCGGTTGAGGATGGGGTTCGCTAGATAGTGTATCATGTAGCTGGGAAATAGAATTCAACGCGAAACCGTTTGAAGCTTAGTCAATTCTTGTATGTCTAAAAATGGGTCGACAAAGCCATGTTCTACAATTTTTGTAGATCGATGGGGTTAAGTAGCGGCAAGATGTTTTGGCTTAGTTTGGTAGCCTTATGTACCCTCTTGAGTGTAGAACAACTGGTTTGGCTTTTGAATAATCGGGTTTGAATCTATGGGACACTTTAAAAAGCGTGCATGACACGGGTGCTGTGTCTGGGCGCGGTCACCATGCCAGCACTCGACGTCACTGCGCCTGCTACCCGCCGCGACTACTATTGCCATGCCCTAGCCGACCGCCCGTGTGCCTGCCACCGCACGGGCTGCCCCTACCACTAGCCTCGCCCTACTGGCCGCGCCGTCGTTGCTGCCCTAGGACGCCACGCACACGCACGCACGCGCTGCACGTACCACTGCCAGGCCTGCCTCTGGCCACCGTCGCCCACACCGCTATGGCCGACCATGCCACTAGTCTCGCATAGCAGGCCACGCCGTGTTGCTGCCCTGGCATGCCACGCACGCACACGCTCGTGCACAGCCACACGGACCCGCACCACCGTACCCCGAGCTGGCCGCTCTGCCGCCCCGCGCTCACCCGATGGTGTCATGTCGCTGCCGTGTGGCCACGCTTGGCTTTGTCGCACGCTGCCTTGCCACGCATGGGAGGCCTCCTGCTCTGCCATCACTTTGGCATCAATGTTGTGCTGTTGCTTCCTCGGGCTAGCGTCGTTCGCTACGGCGTAGTGCCATGCCGCCGTTGGCTTGCGGGTTGTGACAGTGCGGCCATGCGTCTTGTGCATGCCTCGCTATTCCCCATCGCCCGTGCATGCTTGTACTTGGAGTTGATGGCCGATTTTGCCCGGGGCGTGTGTTTTTGGGGTACCCAGCTAGGGACATTGATTCGTGAATCGTCGGGCAATCCGATACGGCTTGTTTTTGGGTCTAGCACCGTAGTAACAACTGGAAGATGGAAGGTGATGAAATGGAACTGATTACTCAACTCTTGCTTGAAAGTAGAATAGGTGCTTACATAGATGGATAGATAACAAATTAATATGGCTATTAATAATATCATAAGTAAGGACTCACTAATAGTATTGATTACTGCCAAAAAGGAAACCAGCAAACCATAAAGCCTATCATATTCCTTAGAGTCAGGAAATTATTCCAACTAGTCGGATAAGTCTTTTGAGTACATTGTGTACTCAGGGTTTGTTTACCCCTGTTGCAGGTAATGTATGAGAAGTACCTTTGCGTGGAGGATTCTTTTGGTGGGCTTAGATGGATCCTCGTTCCTTATCGCTAGATGTTTATTTTTAAATTCGGCTGTTTATTATTCCGCACTCTGACATTTGGTAATGTAATAATTTAATTTTTAAGAACTTCTGATGTATGAAATGGACAAGTATTGTAACTTGTTCTCATTATTGGGTCCTTGGGAAAAATGTGGATCTTTTGGGTTCTCCCTTGGGGTGTGCCCGACGGATACCACCCGCTGTAGATTGCTTTTGGGGTGCTTAGAGTCAGGTGGAAGACGAGCACCTCCGTAAGCGTGTTATTTCAGGCGGTTCTACCATAGTTGGTACCAGAGCCAATAATGGGTTACGAGTTCATCACCCTTTTTCAAAACTTAAAAAGTTAACCAACCAAAGTTTTGTGAAAAGTAGGATGCAATTAAGTTATGTAAATAAGTATAAGCCCTAGCAATATGGTCTATCTAGGATAGCAGCACTAATTTTATCTAATCAGTTTTCTATAGGTACACTGACTTACGTTGCATAAGAAATCGCTTAGTATACGGAAAGTGAGTGTGCGTGGTGCCAAAATTTTTATGAATGCCGCTATATTCCAGCCTGAGTGAACGTATAGGCCGAAGCATGCATAATGATAATAGCATCTTGCTTAAACTAAAATCCCCCTACATGTATAATTAGATTAGTAAATTGATAGGATTAACTAAAGGAATGCTTTAATAAATGTGCTGCCATTTCTCTAATCCCTTGCTTTTGATTGGGAAGGTTATTCTAAATGGATGGCTCCTATCTCTTATAGATGAATCAAAGGTCCAGACATGGGAGCACCAGTGCTAGGGCGGCTCACGGTCTTGGCGAGGGCCAAGGCGAGAGTGGCCGAGCCAATGAGCACGGCAACGGGGGGAGTCAGGAGGCTCCACTTTTAGCTCCTCATCCTTTTCCGCCGCCACCACCACCGCCACCAATGACTCCCGCTGAGATGATGGCAGAATGATGGCTGCTCGCCGTGAGTCAGCCCGTGCCATAGAGCTAATGGCACAAGCTATCGCTGGCCTCACTCGAGGAGGCCACAAGGGCAATGGTGGGAATGGAGGTGGTGCCCGTCGTCCTGAGGGACCTTCCTCTTACTAGGATTTCCTTAAGACCCACCCAACAACTTTCACACCGACAGATGAGCCCCTAGATATGGAGCACTAGCTTTGCATTCTGGAGCAAAAGTTTCTGTTGCTCAACGTGGCCAATGAGCAAAAAGTGTGCTTTGCAGCACAATAGCTATTGGGGTCCGCGAGTGCATGGTGGGATACCTTCCATGCCATGCAACAGCCAGATCATCTGGTGACCTGGCAGGAGTGCACCGCAACATTCAGAGAGTTCAATATCCCTGCTGGTGTCCTCAACCCGAAGCTAAGTGAGTTCCTAGAGTTGCGACAAGGAGGTATGATAGTGATGGACTATGTTAATAAGTTCAATCACTTGTCCTAGTATGCTGGCATTCATGTGGACACTGATGAGAAGAAGAAGGACCACTTCTTTCATAGCCTCTCTTATATCCTTCAGGAGAAGCTATACACTGCGAACTATCAGACCTTTAGGGCAATGATGAATGCTGCCATCGCTATGGAGGGCTTACAGCGAGATTCCAAGCAGAGTGGAAGAGGAAGCGGGTGGCCATGGGGTCTTTTAGCCACCCTCATACTCAGAAGGTATAGGTTGTCTGATGGGTGCCCTATCAATCATCAGGCAGGCATTCATTTTGGCAGCCCCAGCATACTTCTCAGACTTCTTCCACATAGTACCATGCACCCACTCAGCAGGTGTAGCCCCAATAGCCTCAGGGATAGCAGGTCCCACCTTGCCAAGGATTTGGGAACAAGCCTGGCGCTTGTTTCAAATGTGGCAAAGATGGCCACTATGCCCAAGAGTGTCCCCAGAACCAGCTGGCTTAATCTGCTCAACCATCGGCAAACTCCAGGCTAGTCAAGCAGACCATGATCAAGAGGAAGGTGCTAGCCAACTGATCTGGATAGGTGAATTTCACAGATGCTGAGCAGATATTGCAGCAGGAACCGGTGATGGCTGATATGTTTACCATCGATTCCCATCTAGCTTTTGTGTTGTTTGATTTTGGTGCATCACATTCATTTATGAGCATGGGATTTGTAGACTGGCACAATATACCACTTATGGCTCTACCGTATGCCTATAGAATCCATATTATGGGTTCGTAGATGTGCATCAATACCTGAACAGACATAGTGAGCTTGGTATTAGCCACCCACACTTACCGCCTATAGTTCATGGTACTACCTAGGCAATGCATTGATGCAATCCTTGGAATGAACTGGTTGCGGGTGTATGGGTAGTCTTGGATTTGAAGCGAAGAAGTGTCAAGTTACGACTTCCTTCTTCTGAGGATATGATGTCTTTTATTGTACCCTTAGATCTAGTCTTACCTGTTGCTACCCATGCTGAAACCTCTCCTGATCTTACCTCCATTCTAGTAGTATGTGAGTTCCTGAATGTATTTCCTAAAGATCTACCAGGGTTGACACCAGACAGAGAGGTAGAATTCTCCATTGAGCTAGAGCCTAGTACTGCTCCTATCTCTAGATGCCCGTACTACATGTGTCTAAGGGAATTGGCTAAGATGAAGAAGTAGCTGGAAGAGTTGATGGAAAAAGGTTTCATCCATCCTAGTTCTTCACCATGGGGTTGCCCAACCATTTTTGTGAAGAAGAAGGATGGTACTCTGCGGATGTGTGTGGATTTCCGCCCTCTTAATGCAGTAACAATTAAGAACAAGTATCCTTTACCCCACATAGATATTTTGTTTGACCAGCTGGCTGGTGCGAAGGTGTTCTCAAAGATTGACCTCCGACCAGGCTATCATCAGATCAAGATCAGGCCACATGATATACCAAAGATAGCTTTTCTACTAGTATGGGCTATATGAGTACCTAGTGATGTCTTTTGGTCTCACCAATGCTCCTGCATTCTTCATGTACCTAATGAATTCAATCTTTATGCTAGAGCTGGACAAGTTTGTGGTAGTATTCATTGATGATATCCTGATATATTCGAAGAATAATGAAGAGCATGCCCAACACCTTCGGATAGTACTGGCTCAACTAAGGGAGCACAAGTTGTACGCTAAATTTAGCGAGTGTGAATTTTGGTTAGATCGAGTGTAGTTTTTGGGGCATGTGTTGACACCTGATGACGTTTCAGTAGATCCTAGCAAGGTGCAAGGTGCAAGGTGCAAGATGTGTTGGATTGGAAGTCTCCTAAGTCTGTGCACTAGATTTGTTAGTTCCTTGGTCTCGCTGGGTACTATCGGTGTTTCATCCCATTTTTTCCAAGATAGCTCAGCCAATGACCAAGCTGCTCCAAAAAGAAGCTAAGTTTGATTAGGGCCCAGCCTGTGAAGAAGCCTTCCAAGCTCTGAAGACATTTTTGACCACTGCTCTGGTGTTGGCCCAGCCAGATATTGACCAACCCTTTGATGTATATTGTGATGCCTCAAAGATGGGGTTGGGGTGTGTGCTTATGCAAGACGGGCATATGATAGCTTATGCTTCACGCCAACTAAAAAAGCACGAAGTGAATTACTCCACTCATGACTTAGAGCTAGCTGCTGTGGTCCACGCTCTAAAGATTTGGAGGCACTATCTGTTGGGCAACAAAATGCATATCTTTATAGATCACAAGAGCCTCAAGTATATTTTCACTCAGTTAGAGTTGAATATGAGGCAAAGGAGATGGTTAGAATTGATAAAGGATTATAACTTGGAAGTCCATTATTTCCTAGGAAAGGCCAATGTAGTGGCTGATGCTTTGAGCCGAAAGTCACACTAGGTTGAGGAAACAACTTTGTCTCTCAACCATGTAGAAGTGCTGGTTCACACTGCCTTAACCTCAAAGTTGCTTGAGCAGATTATTCTAGAGCAAAGGCAAGACCCTGAGGAAATTTCCCACATCAGGAAATTGATTGCCGAAGGGCGTGGCCCTCACTTTAGTGTTGATAAGCATGGAGTAGTGAGATACAAGGATAGACTAGTGGTTCCATCCAATGAGGAGCTAAGAAGGAAGATTCTAAGTGAAGCTCATCATTCAAAGCTATGTATTCATCCTGGCAGTAACAAGATGTACCATGATCTATGCCACTTGTATTGGTGGTCCAACCTGAAGCAGGACATCACCCGGCACGTTGCGGAGTGCGACAATTGTGGTAGAGTTAAAGCAGATCATATGCGTACTCTGGGATATTTGCAGCCCTTGCCCATCCCTATTTGGAAGTGGGAAGATATCTCCATGGACTTTGTGGTGGGTTTGCCTTACACATCCAAGGGCTATGATTCTATTTGGGTCATTGTGGACCATCTCACTAAGTCGGCTCATTTTATTCTAGTGGACACCAAATATACAACCAAGAAGTATGCGGAGATATATTTTGAACGGATTGTGACCCTACACGGAGTCCCCCTTACTATCATCTCTGATAGAGGGTTAGTTTTTGTCTCCTGTTTCTAGGAGCAACTACAGCAATGCCTTGGTACTCGTCTCCTTAGAAGCTCCGCATATCATCCACAGACTGATGGTCAAATGGAAAGGGTGAATTAGGTGCTCAAGGATATGTTGAGAGCTTGTGCCATTTCTTTTCCTAAGAAGTGGGATGGATGCCTGAAGTTAGCTGATTTTTCTTATAATAATAGCTACCAAGAGAGCATTCGCATGTCACCATTTGAAGCTCTATATGGCAAGAAGTGTAGGACACCGCTTAACTGGGTTGAAGTGGGAGACCATGGGTACTTTGGTCTAGAATTCATCAAAGAGGCTCGAGAACAAGTCACCATTATTCGGAGTCACTTGAAGGTAGCTCAGAGCCGACAGAAGTCTTATGTGGACAAGCAAAGAAGGCTTTTGCAGTTTGAAGTTGGAGATTATGTGTATCTCAAGGTGTCTCCTATGAGAGGGGTGCATCGGTTTGGTATCCATGGCAAGCTAGCTCCCCGATATGTGGGTCCCTACAATGTTTTGGCCTAGTGTGGCCCAGTGGCATATCGTCTCTAGCTCCCCGATATCTTGTCTATGGTACATGATGTGTTTCACATCTCATAGTTGAAGAAATGTTTGTGGGCGCCTGATGAAGAGGTGGAAATTGAAGGGCTTCCCCTCCACCCTGATTGGACTTATGTTGAGCACCCTATCAAAATCCTAGACGAGAAAGAAAAAGTGACCAGAAACAGTGTGGTAAAGTTCTACAAGGTGCAGTGGCAAAATCACTTTGAGGATGAGGTCACGTGGGAATAAGAGAGATATATATTGAAGCATTACCCCCACCTTCTCTTGGGTTCTGATGAGTAGTTGTCTCGTTGAATGGTACTTCCTATCTCCTTCCCACACTAGGCACATGAAATATTGGGTCGAGATTTTGGTTTAGGGGGTAGATTTGTAACATCCTCGGTGTTACACTGTTCAGTTTTTGCTAAAACACTGCATGTGCATCATACTACATGCTCGGTGTAATTGTGTGTAAATATATGAGTTATAGAGTGTAAAGCAATATACGAAACTTGAAACGTTCATTTGAAACACGAAATGCATGTTACAATTCATGTCGCGTTGTGTTACTTAGGGTTCTAAATGAATTTTTATTAGACGGAAATGCTATGGAATGCATATGCAGAACGTTAGTAAAGTTTATAGCATGAACTTCATAGTCAATGATGAAATATGTGTGGTCAAGGACGGGGTTCGCTTGCTAGTGTATCAAGTAGCTAGGAAATGGAATTCGACGTGAAACCGTTTGAAGCTTAGTCAATTCTCGTAAGTCTAAAAGTGGGTCGACGAAGCCATGTTCGACAATTTTTGTAGAACGATCAGGTTAAGTAGTGGCAAGATGTTTTGGCTTAGTTTGGTAGCCCTATGTACTCTCTTGAGTGTAGAACAATTGGTTTGGCTTTTGAATCATCGGGTTTGAGTCTTTG